>NC_090763.1:2334434-2341934 GCF_036898095.1 Palaemon carinicauda
AACCACCACAATTAAAAACGACCTTAATGCTGCCCCCTGGTGTAATCCAACACTAATTTCAGTTTCTGCATCCCCAACACCTGTTATTACTTTTGTCCTTGTTCTTTTGTACATCATCTCTACCATTCTAACCAACTTCTTCGGCCCTTTCCTCTTTCTCAAGTACCAAAATAAAACTTTTCATGGTATTCTATCTTAAGTATTCTCTAGATATGTGTAAGCTTCGTAGCTTCTCAAAAAATTACCATTCGCCTCCCCTTGTGTAAGCTTCGTAGTTTCTCAAAAAAAAAAAAGAAAAAAAAATATCATTTGCCTCCCCCTTATGTAAGCTTCATAGTTTCTTTCCCTTTCTCTCTGTCTTTATTCACTGTTGCTGCAGTCACCTGTTTTCTGTGCTCTCTCCAAGACAAGAGAACCACTTGGGCAATTATTCGAGGCTAGGTGACTTCACTCTTGTGTAACACCCTTACTTTTCTGCGGAGGCTAATTAATTCGGTGTCAGAGACAGTGTGTGCTACTGGAAAGGATGATATTCTCATGTTTCGAACAATGTATTTATTTGGTTGTTTTTAAGTAAGAGAGAATTTAGGATTCAGGTGAATTAGTATGGTGGAACATCAAAAGATTTTTTTATTTTTTATTATTTATTTAGAGAGGTTTCTGTTCTTTAATGCTGTAATAGTGTTTAATGAGGTTTTTAGCTTTTGATGATACAGTCTTTTGTAAAAGTGTAAAATTCATTCATCATCATTATCATCACCATCATCATCATCATCTCCATCTCATACGCCTATTGACGGAAAGGGCCTCGGTTAGAATTCGCGCGTCGTCTCTATCTTGAGCTTTTAATGCAATAGTTCTCCATTCTTCATCTCCGACTTCAGGATTTATAGTCCTCAGCCATGTAGGCCTGGAGCTTCCAACTCTTCTAATACCTTGTGGAGGCTAGTTAAACGTTTGGTGAACTAATCTCTCTTGGGGAGTGCGAAGAGCATGCACAAACTATCTCCATCTACCCCTCACCATGATCTCATCCACATATGGCACTCAAGTAATCTCAATATAGTTTCTTTTGTAATCCTGTCATGCCATTTAACTCCCAATATTCTTCCGAGGGCTTTGTTCACAAATCTACAAAATCTGTTAGAGATTGTTTCATTGTCATACCATGGCTCATGTCCATACATAACACCGATCTCACTAAACTGATATATTGCATGATATTTATATGTAATTTTGGGCGATATGATTTTCTAATTTTACTTAACCTAGCCTTTGTTGATTTGCTTTTTTCAATTTTTCATTAAATTCCCATTCTAAAGACCCTGTATTAGAGATCATAGTTCCTAGATATTTAAATGATTCTACCTCATCCATCCTTTCTCCTTCCAATGATATTTCATCTTCCATTGCATATTCCATTCTCATCATCTCTGTCTTTCTTCTAATCCTGAGCCCAATCTCCTGGGATATTTCATGCAATCTGGTAAGCAAGTATTGCAAATTATGTGGTGTTCTGCTAATAAAGACGGTGTCATCTAGGTCAGCTAATTTCATATCACCAATTTAGAATTTTATACTGACTGATGTAAGTAGTTTAGAATGAGGAATATCCTTTAGATTATAGGATATTTCAGATCCTTGGTGCTGTAATTTAATGATATGTAAAGAAAATAATACTTTGATTTAAGTATATTCAGATTCTATATTCTGTAGCCTAGTGTGAAGTTGATAAATAAGCATCTACAGTTTTTAAATTTTGGTAGTTCTTCCTTTGCCTTCAAAAAAAAAAAAAAAAAAAAAAAAAGCCAATGGCGAAACGTCTCAAATCATTCAGCTTCATAATTTCGACTTTGAAATTTTTTTTTATTTCTGAAAATCCACATGTTTGTCAAACATACAATTCTTCCTAAGAAAAAATATGCTACACAATAAAAGTGTGTTTAAGCGAGTGTGTGTAGGTTTAGATGATGTATGTACATCAAGTTGTTTGCTTTTCAAATTCCTTTTCTTGTTATATCTAATTTTCCCCCTTGGTTCTTTGGTATTGTCTTATTTCTCCAGGTGTAAAACTTTTGTCTCTGAGCTCACCGATGTTGACTTCGTCTTTAAATAGACACGATAAGTAATTTTTAAAAAGAAGGAAAAACCCATATGTTCTACGAAGTTTTCAAGTTTCACTCACGCAAGTTATAAGGAGGCTTTGTAAATTTGACATAGTAGGGTTGCTGCGTATGTTTAAACACTAATCTCCATCCTTAGAACAACCGAAAATCTCTGTTAATGTAGATAAGCAGTCATCGGAGAGCGGTGTTTTTTTTTTTTTTTTTTTTTTTTTTTTTTTTTTTTTTTTATAAGCAGTCATTGGAGAGCGGGATTTTTTTTTAAGATAATAAAATAATAAAGGTATTTTTTAAAGTAAACCATATATATTCGTTGATGTTGGTTTTGGTGAGTATTTATGATGGTATATTAGTAAATTTTCCATATCTTAGAGGTCAATTTTCTATTCTTTGTCATGCGATACACGACCTTCTGCTTTAGATATAAAGACCACAGGTCGCCGAGTCGCTAAAACAACCTATAATGTTTTGTTTGTGTAGTATCCACTTTCTTTTGTACTCTTATCAATGATATAACCTCAGATAACTTGAAATATAACTTTTTTAATAATATTTCACTACATAAGTTATAAAAGACTTATAACGTCAGGTTGAAATATAACTCTTTTTCATAATATTTCCCGACATAAGTAGTAAATACCTCTTAATTCTTTATCAATAGATTAATACTTAATCGATTGTTTTTATATTGATTATTGTTTAAACGCATTATGCCTATCATTAATGATATTTCCGCACATAAGTAGTGAGTAATTCCAATTATTTATCAAAAGATTAATAAGTAATCAATTGTATTTATTTCTATTATTGTTCAAACTAATTATGTCTATCATTAATGATATTTCTCTTCCTTCACAGGTAAGGCGTGATCTGTATCGGATGGAGAGATTGTTGTAGAAATACCCTCTGTCATCAGGTGAGCTGTGGGTGCTATTGCCTTTTCCCCTTTAAATAGCTCTTCAGACTCCCCTTTCCCCCCCCCCAGCCACCTTTCCCCTCATGTTAACCTCTCTCCCCTGACTCCCCCCCCCCTCTCCAAACAGTGCTGCTCTTTCCCACCTCTTCCACTTTTTCTCCGTTCACCACACCCCACCCACGCCTCGAATTGCACCCCTTTCTCTCTCTCTCTCTCTCTCTCTCTCTCTCTCTCTCTCTCTCTCTCTGTACAAACACTCAGCCGCTTCTGCTTCATATTACGAGCTCTTGTGATGCATACGCTACTATAACTTACTGAGGAAATATTGTGTGTAGTGAGTAAAGCAAAGCGTTATTTTTATATATGTTCATTTGTTCATATATTCATACATTCATTATGTTTATGTAATATGCCGCTGTATACATACAAACACATACACACATATACACACACACATATATATATATATATATATATGTGTGTGTGTGTGTGTGTGTGTATGTATGTGTATTGAGCAATGTATACATATTTATATATCTATATCTCAATTTACACACACACACACACACACACACACATATATATATATATATATATATATATACATACACACATACATACACACACACAAACACACACATGCCACGACAGTAAGGGGTAAGCAACTGAAAATAATTATTTGTCCTTGTTAAAAAAATTAAGAAAAATACCGTTCCTTTTTTTCAATATTATATCAATGTGATTTTGTAAACTTGACATTTTGCTATATCTTCAACAGGATATTACTATGCAAAAATGAAAAAGAAAAAAAAATATTCTAGATATGAAACCCAACGTATTTACTGCTTTACGGTATAGCATGCTTTTTGTTTCATTTTTATCTTAATGTTATATGTTGGCATCATCATTGAGGAGTGAAATAATGCAAATGACGTTCATCTGTCTAGACAACGCCATAAATCATTGCCAACCCGGTTCTATATTATGTTCAGTGGAAGGTAGGTTAATACCCCTTCTGGAGGGTACACTCGGGCACACTTCTATCTAGTTTCTCTTCCTCTTGTTTTGTTAAAGTTTTTATAGTTTTTATAGAAAATATTTATTTTAATGTTGTTACTATACTTGTGATATTTTATTTTTCTTCATTTCGTCACTGGGCTATTTTCCCTGTTGGGGCCCCTGGGCTTCTAGCATTCTGTTTTGCCAACTAGGGTTGTAGCTTAGCATTTAATAATAATAATAATAATAATAATAATAATAATAATAATTATAATAATAATAACCGGAACATGGGTAAACCCACCAGGGTAAGGTGGGTAAATCCTCAAAGTTCATCGCATCCCTACAATACCATTGTACCATATCTGGAGTAATCCTTCGACCGGTAATCGTATCTCCAAAGGGAAAATATCCTTTGTCCGTTCCTTTGTGAGCTGTCATTTTGGCGCGCAATGATATCCTTTACGTGATACGGGACACTGGAATTGATGGAATGGAAAGGTGGTGGATATGTTGTGTCCGGTTAGTTGTGGGTCTAAGTAATGTTTACGTGTTGGCTAGAGTTAGTGATGAGATAGTTCTTTAACATCTTGGTAAATGTTTAAAAGTCATCATAAAGATAATCAGGTTAATGATACGATGATATAATGTTAATGATGGTAATAGCAATAATATAAACATAGATATTTGAGAGTCATGCCTGAGACCAGAAAATATACATATTAAAAGTGTATGAATAATGTATAATTAATACTTCATAAGGTCTGAAATTATATAAAAGTATACATATTTAAAAAGAATTATGAAGAAATTGTATGTATATATATATATATATATACATATATATATATGTATATATATATATATATATATATATATATACATTCATGCATATGTTTATATGTGCGATATTCGTCAACTACATGTGTTCGCGTCTGTCATGTTTTAAATTTATTACTCCGTATCAATGATGTAGTTGTTACTATAATACTGTTTGATAATGTTGGATAGATTAACATACGTTTGCACGGTATGCACTGGGGGTCAAACATTATACGTAGCTTGATTCCCAATATGGGGGCTGCTCTCTGTAAAACTAAGCGAGTGACGAGTGACGGGACTGTGAAACTATGATGATGGGTACTAACATGATACTTACCTGGCGGGGGTGGTGTGGGAGGGTGAGACTGTACAAGAGCTGTTGCCAGAGCTGAAATGCATTTACAAAATGTAAATCTGAATGTTTAAAAGCATATTTTCTGCAAAGAAAGGGGGTGGGTATAGTCTCCCCAGCCCCCCCCTGCTCCTACGCCCCTAATATATATATATATATATATATAGATATATATATATATATATATATACATATATATATATAGGTATGTATGTATGTATGTATGTATATATGTATGTATGTATGTATGTATGTATGTATGTATGTGTGTATGTATATATATATATATATATATATATCGTGTGTGGATTTATTTTATGTGTTTACACTATTTCTTATGGAATACTGATATTCAAGTTTTTTTGTATGCAAATACTTTGGAAATTAACTTTCACCAATGTAAGATAGAGATCAATATGATTGTGAGATTTAGCAGGGCATTATCTTCACTAATATTTTCCGAAAAATTCGACTTTATTTCGCTTTTCGCTCAACCGATAGAATATAATTCCCCTCGAATCGAATGATCAATTAAAATTTGTCATGGAAAAACTCTGTAAACTATTACTTAGAAATAATGATGCTGAGGAAAGATCCACCTACTACTATCAGTTTAAGTTTGAAAACACGATCCTCATGAGACTGTCAAAGGCAGATTTAAAATCATGGCCAATCTTAAGAACTTCCTGACCACAATCAAGGGATTTCTGTACAGCATTGGAAATTTTAAGAAATGCATCACATGGTCCAAGGCTCATGTGAAAGCCAAGCTGGAAGCTAGGAACAGATTGTTACTAATTAGATGTTTTGCCAAAGACGGTCAAAAACTCGAGATAATATGAGTTACAGAAATTGGCTAGTAACTAACAGGGCTGGAACTACCACAATAAATTTACCTAATGGAATAAAATTACCAATTCTTTAATATCTGCATAAATAATCTCATAGCTATCCTTTAAAAAATAAGGATGAACTTAGGACCTAACAAATCATCTGTCTATATATCAAGGGAAAAGTATTATTAGAGTCTACATCTCCATCAAGGCTCAGCAAAAGTGGTTTAATTTCAGGAAAATAGGAATGAGGAAGATCGAGTTTCTCATTACTTGGCTTACTGTCAAGCACATCACCCAAAAGGTTTGCCTTTTCCTTTGGACAGTGATTGACAGAGCCATCTGGTTCAAGTAAAGGAGGAACTGATGAATCTACACTGGAAACTGCAGATTTAAAGGTAGCCCATCACTTGTGTCCCTGGATTGTACCAGAAGAGTTATCTTCCAAGGTTAAAGATTTTTTTTTTTTTTTTTTTTTTTTGAAACAAACTCTCTGAACAACAGCTCTTAGTTGAGTATAGTTATTCCAAGTCATATCAGATCTGTTACCTTTCCAGAGATGATAAGTCTCCTGTTTTTCCAAATAAGCACGTCTACAATCATCGTTGAACTAGGTTTTGTTCTTTTGTATTTTAACACATACGAGAACAGATACGCCTATCAGTTATGTTCACCAGTTTGTTATTCAAGAGAACAACAAGCTCAACCCCATATATAACTGTGTTTGTTTGTTTGTTTGTCTGTATAGAGAGAAAGAAAGAGAGAAAGAGATGGCTCAGACAGGTGAATATTTGCTAAGTCTTATTTAAATGGCTCCCACAATATTAACACAAAGGTTATTAAAGCAATTTCCGCAAGGGCTCTTGGCAACCAATCTACCAGGAGGGACTCTCTCTCTCTCTCTCTCTCTCTCTCTCTCTCTCTCTCTCTCTCTCTCAATATAGGAAGCTCGTAAATTCAGGGAACACGGAAATGGAATTATAATCCCAAAGTTCGTCACCGAACTGTGTAATCTTTGAATTAGAGGATTAACTAAAAACTAGATGAGAGAAGTGATGGCTGACGGGTGACAGCGAGTTACTGGAACTACTCTTTGGCCGATGTGATAACGTCCCTGAGTGGTGAACACTAGACTGGAGTTCTAGTCCCACTCAAACTTGTTTCTTCCTTTGGTCGCTGCAACCTCACCATCCTTGTAAGCTAAGGACTTGCGGTTTGGGGGAGCTTATAGGTCTATCTGCTGAGTTATCAGCAGTCGTTGCCTGGCCCTCATTGGCCCTAGCTTGGGTGGAGAGGTGGTTTTGGCGCTGATCATATGTTTATATGGTCTGTCTCTAGGGTATTGTCCTGTTTGATAGGGCAATGTCACTGTCCCTTGCATCTGCCATTCATGAGCGGCCTTTAAATGCTGAAAACTATACTCTAGAAAGGTATCAGATTCAATCCTATCGAGAT
>NC_090763.1:2346934-2349434 GCF_036898095.1 Palaemon carinicauda
ATTATTGTGAATAATTTAAAATTCTGTTATATAACAGGAAAACGTGGGAAATCAGAGTAATGCAAATGTACTTTTAAATTGGTTTTCCTCCGTTTCAAGTTTTTCTAACTTCAAATGATAAAAACTTTGTTTCCACGTGAATTTTAAAAGTAAATATAACGCTTAAAAGGCAAATTTTATTTACTGAGATTAATAGGATATCTATTGTACAGAGTTTTAAAGTAAGAAAAACTATAAAACAAAAATATTCATAAATTTTTAAGTTATATTTTATAGAAAAAAAATTATTGTAATATATATTCTAATGATAAACCCCCTTTTCAGTAAATTTCATTGCAATGACTATAGAAATATTAGTCGAAATCGAATTGGAATTTTGATTTTTTTATCTGCAATTTAAGGTAAATATATTGCTTTAGCATTTTCACAGAATGGCATCAATATATATATATATATATATATATATATATATATATATATATATATATATATATATATGTGTGTGTGTGTGTGTGTGTTTATGTATATATGTATATATATATATATATATATATATATATATATATATATATATACAGTATATATATATATATATATATATACATGTGTATATGTATATATATATATATGTATATATATATATATATATATATATATATATATAGTCTATATATCATACGCATATACATATAGTGTTTATATAATATATGAGGCTCTTTGAGTCAATAGGCGTAATAGATTATGATGATCTATAGCATGAAAATTTTATTAAAAAATCGGGATAATTTGATTGTCGGCGTTTAGTCCCATTTTGACATAGATATCTCTTAGACTAACATCATTTGCATTGTGCCACATATTGTTTTAATGAGTCTTAGGAGAAAATTAATTTAGCAATTAAAATGCATGATATTTGTTCATTTGGAACAAGTGTTTGGCCATTTTATCTGTTTTTTCAGAAAAAAAAGAGCTTTAGAGATAAGGCTGAAGTTACTACTTCTATTACCTTGTAAAAGGCAATATTATTAGCAGTATCATATCATTATTTGGAATAAATCCCTCTACTCTCCCCCCCCCCCCAAAAAAAAAAATATGTTGTTAGACCTTGTGCGGTCTAATACAACGAGAGTCAGTAAAGTTAATAATAGTTGCATTATTTATGGTAATTCCTCAAGACCTCTCTATTTGTGTACTCTTTCATTTGAAACTCTCAATGTGTAAAGTCTTATTTGGTGGAATATGAGTAATTGCAGATCTGTAAGAGGCGCTCAAGTTTTAAGGTGAAATTTATCCTTCATATAGTTATTTCTTCGTTAGAGTAATCATTGGTATAACTCCTTTTGAAACAAATGTCAAATGTCATATGTTTGGAAGCTAACACAAGAGCAGCAACAAGTCTTACTTTTCGCTTTAGCTTGCATAATGTGAAAATATTTTGAACTGAACAATTTAAATACCACATTTTTGTACATTTTGTGCAAAAGTGAAGAGAATAATTTCAGTGTTCGTTTTTCATCCATTATCAACCTTGATAATGAAGTTACTTTTTTGTCCTTGATCCAATATCAAGCTTGTTCAACACTATCTCTTGTTCATCGTCCATTATCAACATTGTTCAAGGCGTTGTTTTAGTTTTTTTCATTATCATCCTTGTTCAAGACGTTAACATTTTGTTCTTCGTCCATTATCAACCTTTTTCATAACGTCACAAAATACGTATTTCTCCTTAACAATCATTATTCATATCGACGATTCTTCACATCGTGTTATAATTAATATTTAATGATGACCCTAATTGCCCTAATTCCCACCCCGCTCATATTACTGATGGGATCCATTCAGTATCTTCTTTACAGATCCCTCTATCCTTTTAACCTCTTTCACAACAGCAGCATCCCACCAGTCTATCCCCTTGCATCCTTCTCTAAGATAAGCAAGTTCTATCCCTTGCCCCTATTATTATTATTATTATTATTATTATTATTATTATTATTATTTATTATTTATTATCTATTATTTATTATTCATTATTTATTAATTATTAATTATTTATTAATTAATATTTATTATTTATTGTTTATTAATTATTATTTATTTTTTATAAATTATTATTTATTTTTTATTAATTATTATTTACTGTTTATTAATTATTATTTATTAATTATTTATTATTATTATTCATGTTATTGTTATTTTGTTATTATTTTTATTATTATTATTATTATTATTATTATTATTATTATTACTTGCTAAGCTGCAACTCTAGTTGGAAATAGCAGGATGCTATAAGCCCGGGGGCTCCAACAGGGAAAATAGCCCAGTGAGGAAAGGAAACAAGGAAAAATAAAATATTTTAAGAACAGTATCCTTGTATCTAGCGGCTCTAGCGCCTGCCTTCTACCTAACTTCCTCAAACTTCTCCTAGTCCTTGTGTCTAGCCCATGTCTTGTTCCTCCCATCCTCAAACCTTTCCTATCCTCAAAGAAACGGCCCGAACCTC
>NC_090763.1:2351934-2354434 GCF_036898095.1 Palaemon carinicauda
ATTTGGTGTATAGGTCCGAGTTTCTGCTTTAGCCTCCTAATCATATTAATTTTTTTTTTTTTAATATTCACCCTCAAACTGGATTTTATTGTGATTTTCTAATTTTTTTTCCTTTCATTATTCTATGAATATGAAAGCCCAAAATCTTTCAGATACATATTAAATCTAAATAACGCTTATTTAGCTTCGCTCTTATTATTCACTTTCTATAAGTAAGATTAGTGAAATTAGGCCAAGAAGACTTAAAGATGGTTAGCTCCTTCAAATATCTTGGTTCTGTTATGAGTGAAAATTGAAACCTTGATGCAGATGTTAGTCATAGAATTCAGTGTGCATGGATGAATTGGAGAAAATCATCAGGGATACTTTGTGATAGAATGATAAGTGCAAAGGTTAAAGGAAACTTTTATAAGAGTGTTGTTAGATCAGCCGTGATCTATGGTGGCAGAGACTTAGAAGTGGCCAAGGTCACTGAGAATGCTGAGGTGGATATATGGTGTCACAAAAAAAGATGAGATAAGGAATGAATTGATTAAGGGGACAGTAAAGGTATTACAGGTTTCAAAGTAAGCTCAGGAAAGAAAACTGAAATGGTTTGGTCATATCATTGCCTTACCTTACCTTATTCTGTGTTTGGGTTCCCCCAGGTCCCTCAGTGTGAGGCACCTCGTATATCCACCAGAGAGTTGCTAATGCATCTTCCGGTATTGGATGGTCTGGGATGCATCTTAGGTATTTATCAAGCTTATTCTTAAACACATCTACGCTCACTCCTGATAAGTGTCTTAGATGAGCTGGCAGCGCATTAAATAGTCTCTGCATTATCGATGCTGGTGCGTAGTGGATTAATGTCCTGTGCGCCTTCCTTAGTTTTCCTGGTATATTTTTTGGCACTATTAATCTACCTCGGCTTGCTCTTTCTGATATTTTTAGCTCCATGATGTTTACAGTAATTCCTTATATTTGCTTCCATGCTTGTATTATCATGTAGCGTTCTCTTCTCCTTTCTAGACTGTATAGTTTTAAAATTTGCAGTCTTTCCCAGTAGTCAAGGTCCTTAACTTCTTCTATTCTAGCAGTATAGGACCTTTGTACACTCTCTATTTGTGTAATATCCTTTTGGTAGTGTGGGTACCATATCACATTGCAGTACTCGAGGAGAGGAAAAGATGAACCCGTATGTAAAAGGGTTAGGAATCTGGTGGTGGAGGGAAGAAGGAAGGGAAGGCCAATGTTCATGTGGAATAGTGATTAATTATTGAATGACATAAAGGAAAATGGTCTAAGAGAACAAGATCTACAGGATAGAGGAAGATGGAGAGGGCTGGCTAGAAACAGCGACCCCATGTACAAATGGGGAAAGGCAAAGAAAAAGAGGACGTAAAATTTACCTTATTTCATGATGTTATTACTTAATTTGAAATAATAACTCACGTAATCTGTAGTTTTACATATGTCGTTTTGGAAGCAGCTCCCTAATTGAAAATTTGTCTCATTTTCAATGTTTTCAACGTGGACAGAAATGCTTTGGATTATATAGATTGTTACAAATTCAACAATACGTTGGTTACTGCACAGCATAGTCTCTCTCTCTCTCTCTCTCTCTCTCTCTCTCTCTCTCTCTCTCTCTCTCTCTCTCTCTCTCTCTCTCTCAGCATTTTATCTATGAGTTTTTGTTATGCGAATAGTTTTATTTCACTTCATATTTAGGCTATTAGTCTTTTCCCATCACCTTTAGCATAATGAAAGACGGTGATTAAATCTATAAAATCTAATTAAATTTAGATTACAATTTCCATGATTTTAAAGAACTTGAATTCAGTATTCCGGAACATTTAAAAAGGTACACTCTTTATGTTCCATTTTTGTTACTTTAAAACAGATAACATTAGTTATGTCACTAACAAGGATAAGGAACTCAGGAAGTGTATTGATAGACAGCGGCCATAGCAACGAAATGATAACCGTCTGGTGACAGATCCGTAAAGATTTATTGGAATTAAAAGAGAAATAAAAATATTTCTCCTTTTTGGGGCTTTGGATCATTAGTAGGAGATTAGGATTAGTATATGAAGGAAGTAAAGGAAATACAATTACATATACGTGCGCGCACTAAGACACACGCATGCTTGTGTGTTTATATTTATAAATATAAGTGTATATATATATATATATATATATATATATATATATATATATATATATATATATATATATATATATATATATATATATATTTATTTGGAGTGGTGAAAGTGTTTGCTTATCGTCATGGTCAGCAAAGCCTTTCTAGTCAATGCCACCCATACTAGGTTGGTTTGACGTGAGCTATCAGACGAAAATCTCCCACCATCACCAATCCGCACTGGCCAGCTTAGTGATGAAAACTTGCCAAACCCCAGAAACTACTTGATAGTTAGTCCAGTATAGTTGGTCAAAGTCAGGGTAGAGTAAGGTATGAGCTGATAACCTCAGCTTATTTTCTATAGATTTTTTCTTA
>NC_090763.1:2356934-2364740 GCF_036898095.1 Palaemon carinicauda
ATTAGTATATTTTATAATGGTGTTATTGTTTTAATTTTCCGTCAAGAAATTTTTTTAGCAATATTCTCTCAAATATCGGTCACTGCCGACTTTTTTTTAAAGTGATCTTTACACTGTATCTGCTTAGAGCTGCCTGATTTTTACTATTTTTTTTATAATCCTTCAAAAGCACATCCATTTTCTTCAAAATCAAGTCATTTGCTTCCTGATACTGCAAATTATATTAATCTATTTAAATTTCCTAATTTCGAATGAATTATTAGAATTCGGAAAGTATAAATTATTCGGAGAATGATTATGATAATTCTACATCTTTGTATATCGTTGAACCTCTTGTTACATTTGTTATTACGCAATTTTTCAGGGGCCCTTGTATCGTTGAAGGACTTTATTTGCCCTTCTCTTATTTTTCTTAAGGTCAACCCTACTTCAGCGAGGTCAAATAAAGTTTAGGTAGAAAATCAGTAGATTTTTGTTGGGATTTAGCCTCTTAATATTGTCTTAAAATCGAAAATGATGTTCAGCTAACAACTGAAGATGACAAATAATGTTACTGTTAAAACCAAAGTACACCGTGCTTTGTGCAATTCGTATGTTTCAAAGCATGACAGGATGTTGGCGGATACCTGTACAAAAAAAAAAAAAAAAAAAAAAAAAAAACCTTGTACCAAAGAGTCTATGATTTGTTTCATCTAATTTCCTGATCAAGACTAATCTCAGTGAAATGAGCAAGATCATGATATTTCATGTTTGGTATAGTTTGCGACATCTTCCCAATCTGATTTTGGCTATCATCTCATGACCTCAGTCAGTAAAACCAAAGAAATAAATTTCGTACACATTCGTATGTGTTTATGTAAGTATTGATTTATATGAATACATTAATTGAGATTATACTTAGAGGTGTGGCCTGGTGGTAGCCTCCTTGCCTAGTGATTGACAAACTGGGATTTGAGTTCTGCTCAAGCTCGTTTGTTCCTTTGGTCGCTGCAACCTCACCATCCTTGTGAACAAAGGATGGGGGTTTGGGGGAGCCTATAGGTCTACCTGCTGAGTCATCAGGAGCCATTTCTTGGCCCTCCTTGGCCCTAGCTTGGGTGGAGAGGTGGCTTGGGCACTGATCATTTATATATATATATATATATATATATATATATATATATATATATATAAATATATATTTATATATACATATATATATAAATATATATTTATATATATATATATATATATATATATATATATATATATATTTATATATATATTATATATACATATATTTTATATATATGTGTGTATATATATTATATATATATATGTATATAATATATATGTGTGTGTGTATATATATATATATATATATATATATATATATATATATATATATATATATATATATGGTCTGTCTCTTGGGCATTGTCCGGCTTGATAGGGCAATGTCACCGTCACTTGCCTCTGCCATTCATGAGCAGCCTTTATATCTTTAAAATAATATACACGTAAAGATCAAGTTGAAATAAATAACTATAAAAAGTTATATAAAAACCAAGCCAGAGTTCATCGATGTCATTAGCCCGTGTTACCTTTCTTAAACGCCCGGAAGGGGGTGGGGGGGGGGGGGGGCGCTAGAGAAGTAGACGTCAGCATCATTAGAGGAAAATGAAGCAAAGAGATGACGGGAGGCATCTTCGTTTTTGAGGTTCGAAAGCCCTTGAAGTTTATGAGGAGACTCCTGTTTCGTATATAGGAGGTAGAAGTAAAGTAGTATGTTTCTAAGCAGAACACGGTCCTGAACAAATACTAATTGGAGACGAAATGAAAGAGTGTATTGTTTGGATATTATTATTATTATTATTATTATTATTATTATTATTATTATTATTATTATTATTATTATTATTTTTATTATTATTATTATTTTTATCTTTTTTTTAATTGCTAAGCTACAACCTTAGTTGGAATAGCGGGATGCTATAAGCCCAGCTGCCCCAACAGGGATAATTTAAAAAAAAAAAAAAACGTTCAGATAAAGGAATAGATGAAAAAGGTATGTTAGATAGATTGCGTTGGATGAAAAAAGGGGTATTGTTTATTAAAGGCAGTAAATTAAAAAGGAGTTATTGTTTAGAGGAATGGAGGGTATATGGAAAAGGGTCTCATGTTTATGAGAGCGAGGGTCATATTAAAAGAGGTTTATAGTTCAGGTAGAGGGGGGTGAATAAAAAAAGATATTTAGATAAAGGGAAGAGATAAAAAGTTGTGTATTAATCAAGTTGTTGGGAGTAAACTATACATCGTTTAGATGAAGGGGTATACAAAATGAATAATATTAATTGGAAATCTGGCGTTAAATGATGAAATTGTTTAGAAGGTCGGGAACATGAAAAAACGGTACATTGTTTAGATAATTATAGAGGAGAAATAAGGTGTACTATTTACCTAAATGGGTAATATGAAAAAGGTCTGTTGTTTAGATGGAAACGTTTTAAAGCCTTAAAGGCCGCTCATGAATAGCAGAGGTAAGGGACAGTGACATTGCCCTAGCAAGCAGGACAATGCCCTAGATACTGACCATATATTCATATGACCAGTGCCCAAGCCCCCTCTCCACCGAAACTAGGACGAGGAAGGGTCAAGCAAATGGCTGCTGATGACCCAGCAGGTAGACCATCCTTTGCTCACAAGGATGGTGAGGTTGCAGCGACCACAGGAACTAACGAGTTTGAGCAAAACTTGAACCCCAGTTTGGCGATCACCAGGCAGGGACGTTTCCTGTAGGCCACCGAAAATAAGTATTTTAATTATTGGTTAAAATCATTTCTATTGCTTATAGGGATAAGGACTAAGTGAGCAAAATGCGAAGTAGAGAAGGTTGAAAAGCCTTATATGAAGCAGCGAATGAACACAAATAAGAGAAGCTTTTTTTCAGCTCTACATTTTAAAAGGGAAGCTTTCAAAGCATCTCCGTTTGAATGGATTTGGAAGAAATGTTTGAACGTTTTCTTCTAGGATGGGTCCAACATCATTACTTTCCAAGGGAAATTTACTACCATAGTCATTTGCAGTGAAAGTTTCACCCTGACACATTTTCAAGAGGGTGTTTTCATATCTACCCCCTCCAGAGCAGGTTTGCCTTTTTTTTTTTTTTTTTTTTTTTTTTTTTTTTTTTTTTTTTTTTTTTTGAGGACTGTATTTAATTTTTTTCTGGAAAGGTTTCAAAGCAATCCATTTTCAAAGAAAAATTACTTTTGTTTTACAAAAAAAGTTCTAGAATTGTTTTCAACTCCACCTGTGTTATTGAATGTTACAACCCAACCTGATGGATTTGTGTAAAACGGTTAACCTATATACAGATGGATTAAAAATGGTGACAAAGAAGAAGATATATTCTTTGATTGCTTGCTTACCCAATACCTGATCATTTCATTTTGTCTTTTATGGCCGTGAGTTATTGATGGCCAATAATGATAATAATAATATTAATAATAATAATAATAATAATAATGATAATAATAATAATAATGATAATAATAATAATAATGGTAATTGAATAATTGTTTATTCATTACTGTTACCTAATCCAATTTGGTAATTAGATTCAGTCAGGTATCCTTTCACGCCAATTATGAGGTAACCTAAATTGGTATACGGTTCACCAGCACGGAATGAATGAGGAAACGAACTAGGGCAAAGCTTTTAAGGCCTAACGTTATTGAAGGAAATGAAGTTGAAGGCTACATTTCCAGCATGGAAAATTGATAAGGAAATTGAATGATTAAAACCACGCTTCGACCGTACGTCATCGCAAATTTGGATGGGTGGAATTTTACCCGACTCATTACTAAAGGGTGGGCTTTTGATGCTGTGGCATTTACAGCTGAAATTTAAATCGTCAGGCAATTCCTCTGGACATTTTGAAAGGCATTTTATGGCAGATGGAAATATATTAGAATGGAAATAGTAGGGGCAATTATATTTTCACGTATAATAATGGAAATATTTGATAGATAATGGAGTATAAAGGTAATTTAAGCTAAAAAATATATTGTTCAATAGTAGATATTTGAATATGCATGAAAATTTAAATAATCATGGTGAAATTCGAATGGAATAATTATCAAATGCTACTGTATTGATGGTCACCCGGATATATATATATATATATATATATATATATATATATATATATATATATATATATATATATGTGTGTGTGTGTGTGTGTGTATAAAAATAAATGTTTATTTATGTATACTATATTTGTCCATCCTGCATATACATACATGTATATATACACATTAAAGTATATATATATATATATATTATATATATATATATCAGGGTATGTATTCTCTGAAGATTAAGTTACAAATTAGAGAGAGAGAGAGAGAGAGAGAGAGAGAGAGAGAGAGAGAGAGAGAGAGAGAGAGAGAGAGAGAGAGAGAGAGAGAGAGAATAAACGCTCATTTCAAAACTGAATTTACGATTTAATGAGGGTCTGGGAACGAGGTTCTGATTTGAGGATGCCAGACGTCGTGTGGGAGATACGCAATGAATAATGAGGAGAATTAGCCGTAAATTAGTTAATTAAGACAGAATTAATGTATAGAATTGTGAAATGCTACGTGGAATTCAACGGGGACACTTCTGAGATGAGGGAAAGAGTCTTGCATTTTGGTTTAATTTTCTCTGCACATTTTGAGTTTGAATGATTTGGTATCACTTATTAGACACTTGTCGTTGTTAGTACTACTGAAAATTAGTGGGAATAAGTTTCTGTATATTTGAATTGGAATTATATGGTATCACTTATTAGCACGACACCTGGTCGCTGGTATTACCACTGAAAATTAGGGGGAATAGGTTTATATACATTTGAGTTTCAATGATTTGGGTATCACTTATTACCACGACACCTTGCTTGGGTTATACCGCTGAAAATTAGGGGGAATAGTATTATGTGCATTTGAGTTGGAATAATTTGGTTTCAGTTATTACCACGTAGCCTTTCGTGGATGCTACTACTGAAAACTTGGGGAATAGGTTTATGTACATTTGAGTTGTAATGCATGATTTTGTATCACTTATTGGAACGACACCCGTTATGGGTATTATCACTGAATATTAGGGGAATATGTTTATGTACATTTGAGTTGGAATGATTTGTTATAACCTATTAGGAAAAACACCTGTCTTGGGTAATGCCACTGAAAATTATGGGGAAATAGCTTATGTACATTTCAGTTGGAATGATTTGTCACTTATATGGACGACACCTGTTGTTGGTATTATCACTGAATATTAGGGTAATAGGTTTATGTACATTTGAGTTTGAAATAATTGTTTATCATTTATTGGGAAAACGCCCTTTCTTGGCTAATGCCACTGAAAATTATTGGGAAATGAGTTTATGTACAATGGAGTTGGAATGATTTGGTATCTCTTTTTAGCACGGTACCTGTCGTGGATAATACCATTGAAAATTAGGGGCGAAATAGGTTTATGTACATTTGAGTTTGAATGATTTGGTATCATTTATTAGCACGACACCTGTCGTGGGTATTACCACTGAAAATTAGGGCGAATAGGTTTATGTATATTTTAGTTGGAAGGATTTTTTTATCACTATTGGACGACACCTTTCGTAGGTATTACCACTAAATATTATGGAAATAGGTTTCTGGGCATTTGAGTAGGAAGTATTTGCTATAACCTATTGGGAAAACACCTGTCTTGGGTATTACCATTGAAAATTCGGGGGAATAGTTTTATGTGGCATTTGAAGTTGGAATGATTTGGTATCACTTATTGAAACGACAGCTGTCGTGGGTATTACCATTAAAAATTGGGGGGAATAGGTTTATGTACATTTGAGTTTAAATGATTTTGTATCACTCATTGGGGACGGACACCTGTCGTGGATTTTACCACGGAAAATTAGGGGAAATTGCTTTTTGTACATTTGAGTTGGAATAATTTTGTATCACGTAATGGGACGACACCTGTCGTGGGTATTAACCCTGACCCCTGAAAATTGGGGGGAAATTGGTCCATATACCTTTGAGTTGGAATGATTTTGTATCTTATTGGGACATCTGCCATGGGTATTACCACTGAAAATTAGGGGAAATTGGGTTATATACCCTCTTGTGGGGTATTACCATTGAAAATTAGGGGGAATAGGTTTATGTACATTTGAATTGCAATGATTTGGTATCACTTAATAGCACGACACTTCTCATGGGTATTACCACTGAGAATTACGGGGGAATAAGTTTATGTATATTTGAGTTGCAATGATTTGGTATCACTTAATAGCACGACACTTCTCATGGGTATTACCACTGAGAATTACGGGGAATAAGTTTTATGTATATTTGAGTTGTAATGATTTGGTATCACTTATTAGCACAACACCTCTTGTGTTTATTACCGTTACAAAATTAGTGGGAATATGTTTATGTACATTTCAGTTGGAAAGATTTGATATCACTAATTAGCATGACACCTGTCGTAGGTATTACCACAGAAAATTAAGGGAATAAGTTCATATACATTCGAGTTGGTATGTTTTGGTATCATATATTAGCACCCACAGCTATCGTTGGTATCCCCTCTGAAAATAAGGGGAATAGGTTTATTTACATTTCAGTTGAAATGATTATATATCACTCATTAGCGTGACACCTGTCGTAGGTATCACCATTTGAAATGAGTAGGAATAGGGTTTATGTACATTTGAGTTGGAATGATTTGGTATCACTTGTTAGCATGATAGCTCTCGTGGTACTGCCATTGAAAAATAAGGGAAATAGGTTTTTACCAAGATGCAGAATAACAGCTTTAACCAAACAGAAAGATTCACCCCTCATATTAGCCTTCTTTAAATGTTAGGACTGTCATACTTATGGTGAATTCGTTGTTTTTTATGGTGATGAGTATTGATTGATTAACTTGGAATGGCAAATTATCATGGAGTAGAATTTCATGGTATAATATATTTAGAGGTTTGATAAGAATAGAGGATCGAATACAATTAGCTAACATTTTAAAGTAATAATTGAGGAATTTTTATTGAAAACTTAGTACAATCGGACACACACACACACACACACACACACACACATATATTATATATATATATAATATATATATATATATATATATATATATATATATATATATATATATATGTGTGTGTGTGTGTGTGTGTGTGTGTGTATATATATGTATGTATATACAGGAAAAGTAGAATCATGAGGCATTTATATTTGTGTATATATTCATATGTTACTGTCATTCAGATTTAGGATGGATTTTGGCATAGATATTTCCATAAATCTCACCGGGAAATAGTAATTTTACTTTTTCTTTAATGTTCATATAAGTAGGATAGTTCCATGAGGTATTTTTTTTTTATATCCATTAAGTATTTCATCACAATTCGGGATATTAGATTTATTTTTGAGCACCAATAAAATGGATATCTTTTCTTGTATCCGAAGTTTTACGCTTCTTTTAATTCTCGGGTTATATCGTTAAAAGTTTATCTTCGGATTAAGATTTATCTAATTTTTGATATTTAGCTAAAACTAGTTTTCTTCTTAGTTTACTCCCTTATATGTGCACTAATTATTGGTTATTATTAAATTAAACTTTCTCTAATATATAAAACTAAATACCTGATGAATATAACACAAAGAAAATATCTGTGTAACTATGAGCACATCGATCGGAATTCTCTGTAGAAGAAGACTACCACGGCAACTTGATTGATTACTGTTATGATTATCAGCTTTAACGTTC
>NC_090763.1:2365240-2375240 GCF_036898095.1 Palaemon carinicauda
CGAGTTGTATTTAGGAAATGGGGAGGGGGGGTGGGATGGGTTGATTCTGTGTATATGGGCCTGCTGTGCGTGTACATACCTATCTAAATATTCAGCAGTCACTTTTGACGTGTCCTGTACACTAGTGTGTGTGTGTGTGTATATATATTTATATATATATATATATATATATATATTTATATATATATATATGAATTTATATATATATATAACTATATATGTAAATAAAAATATATATATAATATATATATGTGTGTGTGTGTGTGTGTATGTGTGTGTGTTTATACATATACTGTATATGAATATATATATATATATATATATATACATATATATATATATATATATATGCATGCGTTTGTGCATGTAGGATTTCGTGTGCGCCTGCGTCTATTTCATAATAACCAGAATGTTACAAATATGGATTAAACTTGAACCCCGTAAACTAAATCATTAACAGAGTAAATAAAAAAGTACAGAATATCTCTCATAACCATCGACGCTTATTTTGAGCCTAATTAATTTTCTGCTAATTAGGCGTACTGGCCCAGACGGTTCTATAAATATATATAGTGCTATTCATGTAAGTATCCAGGGCAAAGTCAATTAGTTTTGCAACATGAACTTATTATAGTGATTGTATACGTGTATATGTGTATGTGTATATATATATATATATATATATATATTTATATTCATATATGGGTAACATATATGTGTATACATAACCTTATAAATATATGATTATAAATATATAGGCTTATATATATATAATATATATATATACACATAATATATATATATATATATATATTTATATATGGTAATATATATGTGTATACATAACCCTATAAATATATGATTATAAATATATAGGCTTATATATATAATATATATATATATGTATATATATATATATATAATATATATTACATATATCCTTTATCCTTATTTTCAGCTATTTACAGTCAGCTAATTGTCATATTTAGATGTCTATAATTTGTTGAACAAACAGGACTGGTTTTAAAGAGAAAACTCCTTTCTCTTCAGTTTCTTTTATATATATATTTTTTTCTATTATTTATAACATGTATTTATATGTGTGTGTATATATATATATATATATATATATTCACATCACTGTAGGTTAAAGGCTTGAGACATTTTCTTATTCATGTCTTGGGTTTGACAACTTTTGTCACCCACAATAGTAAGTGTGGATTGGTGATGGTGGGAAATTTTTGTCTGATCGCTCACAGCAATCTGACCTAGTATGGATGACCCTGATTAATTCAACTTTGCTGATCATGGTAATATTCAAACCCTTTTACTGCGTTAAGGTTCCCCTCACACACAAACATTATATATATATATATATATATATATATATTCAAATAAGCCATATATATTTTTGATACATTAATGTCTGGATTCTCTTAACGACCTCGGGATCAGAGCCCAGGCGAAATCACACAAAGACAAGAGCTTGTGACCGGCTGGGAATCGAACCCTGGTCCGGCAAGCTTGTATTGACAGTGACATTGACTACCACTTCGTGGCCAAGTGGTAGGTCACTGTCTATACAAGCTTGCCGGACCAGGGTTCGATTCCCAGCCGGTCACAAGCTCTTGTCTTTGTGTGATTTCGCCTGGGGCTCTGATCCCGAGGTCGTTAAGAGAATCCAGACATTAATGCATCAAAAATATATATGGCTTATTTGAATATTAAAAACACGTCTAAATGTGCAAAATTATATATATATATATATATATATATATCACGATCATCATTATCATCAACTGCAGAATAAAGGCTTCAGACATGTCCTTCCACTTACGGCTATTTATGATCAATCTATTACATTCCACACCCGCAAACTTTCTTAGTTTGTCAATCCATCGTCTTCTTGCCGTTCCTGCTTTTTTTTAACAATCTCTAAGGACACCCATTCTCTTAGTTATGTAGTCCATCTATTTTATTCTTACTCCTTATATCTATCTGTATATATATATATATATATATATATGTGTGTGTGTGTGTGTGTGCGTGTGTGTGTGTGTGTGTGTGACTTCGCAATTTACCCAAAGGGATGACGCCAATCCTTCTCACGCGTCATTTGTAAGACTGATCGTCTATAATCAGCTAAAGGACGAAATGAATTACGCACACAATTTCAGCAAAGGGAAAGGGGGGGGGGGGAAGTTTGGAGTCATGTACCTCTTTATTCGGGTCGGTTATTATGTACCCCCTCATGCTGTACCCATCCCCTCCTGCTCCCAGCTCCCCAGCCCCCCCCCCCCCCTCCACACACACACACAACACAAACGCCAACGAAGTAAACGCTTACCAAGTCATTTACTTCAATACGATACGTATTTACGAACCAATTCCCCCTTCCTGGTCCACCTCCCCGGTCCACCCCTCCGGGTCCACCACCCTCCGGGTCCACCACCCTCCAGTGGGTTCACCCCCTACCCTTAGACAAAATTGGAGAAAAGCGATTAGTGAGGGGCTGTTTTGGATATAATTATTTTATTCCGGCCTGTGGGCGAATGATTAATTTCGGAGTAATAAGGAGGAAATTAGTCTGGATTATTGCATTTTTTTTTTTTTGTATCTATTCGCTTGTAATCTTCTTTGTATTTCCTGCTTAGTTTATTCTCCGTTATTGCTAAAGGCTATTATTCTCCTTTTATGTATTCTTTTATATGTATATATGTATATATATATATATATATTTATATATATATGTGTGTGTGTGTGTGTGGGTATATATATATATATATATTTATACACACATATATATATATATATATATATACATATGTACATGATTATTTCTAAAGGTTGTTGGGTAATGAGAAAAATATTGAAATTTGTTAAAACGAAAGATGTCATGGCATTCGAATGCGTATGTATAAGAGAGAGAGAGAGAGAGAGAGAGAGAGAGAGAGAGAGAGAGAGAGAGATTATAATAGTACTGTTTTTATTGTGTTTTTTTTTCAACTTTGTAAAGATTTTCTTTTAACATTTAAGTTACATCGTTGAGTTGAATCTTTTCTTGTTGGTTATCGCGTGAATTTTAAACACTAAGAATAATGATTTCATAATTAGGTGCAAGTTCCTCTGAAACATACAGTAAAAACTCGCTCTGATTTATTATTCACTTTTGCGTGATTTTAAAGTCCACTTTTAATCATAATTGCTATATTTACTCCTGATTGGGCTTCATCTGTTCTGAAGTTTTAGTAGATCGTTAGTGCAAAAGTGATCTTTCAAGGTACGTTATTCATTGAATACACACAAAAGATAAAGAAGGACCAATGATTTGATATTGTTTGATATAATGGTTGTTTTGCCTAGTGCAGAAAAATATTCATTATGTCAAATTTATATTTAAAAGATATATTATTTTGTTTATACAAATGCCTAATAAGTAATAGGTAACACATTCAAATTACGTATGGAGTATATTTCGGTCATTAAATGAATTGCAAAGAATAAACATAAGTACCGACAGAATAATAGTTTAAATTGGCAATAATTAACACGCACAACAGTGTGTTTTTGTAGAACGTAGTCGAAATGATGTTTTTAAGGAATGTAAAATAAATCCTTATAAACCAGTGCAATGTTTAGAAAGAAGTTACAAGGTTTTATGATTAAAGAAATCAAGTCTTTAAATATTACTAAAAATTCAAAAGGAAATATATTTTGCAATGCAGCCAATAACAAAACAAAACTCGATAATTTCATATATATATATATATATATATATGTGTGTGTGTGTGTGTGTGTGTGTGTGTGTGTTTGTGTGAATATATGTCTCGGGGTAACGAAGTTGTACACTAATATTTCAATCATTTCATACAAACACCAAATCTAAAATAAAACAGAAAAAAGGTATTAAAACAAGACAAACTCTTAGCTCCAGGGCTTCTTGCGTTTAGCGAGAGAGAGAGAGAGAGAGAGAGAGAGGAGAGAGAGAGAGAGAGAGAGAGATGTGTCGGCGTTTCCCCCTCCAAAATGAAAGAAAACGTTTTCTCCAAATGGAAATGTTATGCGTGATATGTGCTGCCGCTGAAATATAGGATCGCGCCCATTTTTGCTTATGCGGCTGGAAACCTCAAGTTGAAAAAATACTGGAAACCCTGCGACCGGCTCTCTCTCTCTCTCTCTCTCTCTCTCTCTCTCTCTCTCTCTGGAGGAGGAGGACCTCTGAAGTGGAAGGCAACGAGCCGTTCAAATGTTGGAGATATAAAATAGAGGTTAAAGAAAGAACGTTTCATAAGATACTTTTCTTGGCATGCAACCCAGAAAATTTACACCTCAAAAAAGATGAATTTTAGGTAGTACATTGATTGCATAGAATCAATTCCAGCTTGTCTTGAAACGATACATAACACTTCAAGGAAGTTAACTAGTAATATTTTTTTGTAAAAGGTCCAGACCACAATGAATTAGGGAATACAAAGCTAACATAATTGTCTGAAAGTTTGCAGAATGATAGACTTTCAGTAGAGACGAAAGCAGGCACGAAGTGAACTCGACATAGGAAAAAGGGATTGGTCAAATGAAGGCAGTTTGCTCAGATATGTTCATAATTGTGCTTAAGAGGAGGGGCTAGTTTTCCCTTAAGGGAAAAAAAACCTATTCGGTGTCAATGATCTTCGATATCAGAATGCTAGAAAACCTAAAAACAATCAATTCTGTCTCCTGTAAGTCGTATCTATTAAATGTCTGCACTGCTGTCTTGTAATGCATCAACTTGTTACCGATACGTGCCTACTGTTTGTCACTGTTCGTATTACTATTATTACTTGGTAAGGTATAACCCTAGTTATATAAACAGCATGCTATAAGCTCAATGGCTCCAACTGGAAAAATAGCCCAGTAAGGGAAGGAAATAAGGAAACTGATAGAATATTGTGCCTGAGTATATCCTTGAACAAATGATCTAAAACCCAAGACAATGGAAGGCCATGATACAGTGGCTATGACACTACCCAAGACTAGAGAACAATGGTTTGATTTGGTGGGAGTGTCCTTCTTATAGAAGAGCTATTAATGATATTTGATTTACAAGATTCACCAACAATTCTAACTTCTCTTTCTAGCCTCTATGCAAGATATTTTTTTTTTATCTTTAAAAAAGTCCATCTTTTGGAATTCGATGATGATGAAATTTACAACTGATTGACTAATGGGTTGCAAGATCACTATTAAGGTACAGTTGGACACAGGAATTCCTGTCACACCTCTATAGCCTGTTGAGTAACCAAATAACTAGTTTATGGAGAGCTACACACAGAAACTCGCCCCTCTATAAGGGTATGACCGGGTGCACGTCTTCAAAGAGAAGAATGCTAGGAATTTATGTGTCCAACTATACTTATGATCAGGCCCCGAGCCCTTTCTCCACCCAAGCCATGACCAGGCAGTGGAAGGCAATGGTTCCCTCAAAAAGACGGTTAGGTTGCAGATACTAATGGAAATTATTTGGCCAGAGCAGAGCTCTAATTCCCGACCAACGGAATGTGAGTCAGAGACGTTTTCTATGACCACTACAACCAGTGACTATTCATGTCATCAGTAATCTTGTTAAGTAAGGTTGCAACGAACATTTATCGTCTGACGCAAGCAGCAGTAAATCACAATGACATGGCCAACAGAGCCTCTAAACATCCAGCATTATTCTTCATCTTGTCTTGCAATGTCTTGCAATGCCGTTAAAAGATGAAGAGAGCTCGTCTCCGGCATTAAAAGGATTTCTGGGATGAGGCAATAGATGCAATATTGTCAACGGACTGCACGATCTATTGCAGTCGGACAGGAAGCGTCGTAACTTAGTGCCATTTACTTGATGAATAAGTTAATGTGACTTAGGCAATAACTTTGGTTGTACCCACCATTCTTCGAGACTCGTATCGGCGCGAGATTACTGTTCTTTTCTCTTTTTGAGTTGGGCTGATGTTCCCCATTACTGTGATTACCAGTGGCCTTGTGTAAGGTTGAATCCCAAGATAAAGTATATATTTATGCTGCTTTAAATTTATTAATTCTTTCACAGTGAATTCACTGGTACTGTACCAGTTTGCATACGTTAATTTTTTCGCGTTGTACGACCGCATGCTTCGTGTAATTTGTGAATCTCTTATGGAATGATTCCTGTCTCTAAATTTCTATATTAACGTCTTCGTTAAAGGCCCATTTTAAAGAAGAAGTTCGTATTTCCTTTCCTTTTGTTTCTGTTTCTCTATGCCGTCCACTTTGCAAATATGGACACTGGTAATTATTGCGCACTGCAGCAACAGCTTAATTAAATCCAACGAGTCACGTGTCAGTTCAATCTACGAAGTTACCCCGTTATGCAAAAAAAGAAGATAATAACTGATCGGGTTTACACAGCTAACTCGCTCCATCAATAAATTGCGTCTAGAATGCCTTCTGCGCCCCTTCAGTAGGCTGCGTCCCTCTCTCATTACTAGAGCAGGAGTTATATGAATGTAATTAAACTCTCATTAGGAAATTTAAGGACAGTTACCGTAGATGTAGTTTTGGGTGTAGAATTCAAAAAGTTAGTGCTTACAAGCCAAAAATTGGACAATTTTGAGATATCCCCAATTATCCATTTCCCTATTCCACCGAATCCATAATCACAGCGTCCCTTCCTTCCTCTGCTATGGTAAACTAGCATCTTTAATTTTCCACCCACAACTCTAAAATTTTCTCATTACTTGACTTTCTTCTAAACGTAATGAGTCTATAGTTTGAAAATATTTCTATAATCTCATCCCTAATTCTTTAGATGTAATTTATTTAAGATGATTTTGCGTATTACATTGTGACACTGTAAAATTACTTTATTCACCAACAGTCTCTTAATTTTTGTGACCTTCCCATATCCCCAAACATCGCCCCAAGATCACAGTTAGTCTCAACTCTTTGGAAATACATCCTACAATCCCTTCCCATCCACTTTAATTTATTAATTTCTAAACACCCGCTCACTTGAAGTGCTCCCATTCAAAACCACTATCCTTGTCTTAAGCTTACAATTCACAACCATTCCTCGTCAAACTGCCTGGCACCCGCGTATTCCCCATTCGGGATCCTACCAATCTTGATTCGATAGTCCTCCACTACTTTGATATGCTTCACCCAAACACAAACGAACCATTCTAAAATTAGTTTGTCATTCCCTATTCCTTCCTCAGCAAAACCCCAAACACGATCATCCCAAAACCTTCTTCTCCCACCGAAGTTTATAATTTCCTTCTTGAATTTCACTACCTTACCTTAACTTCCTGGTCAATCACAATATTATCGCTCAAACTCGTTGTTTTCTTTGTTCGCTTCAACCTCATCATCCTTGTTAGTTGTTAAGGATGGGGCCTTTGGGGAACCTATAGGTCTATCTGCTGATCATATATGTATATATGATCAGTCTCTAGGTCCTAGAGACTGATCATATGCCCTACCGAGCATAACAATGCCCTAGAGTCTAGGGTATTGTTATGCTCGATGGGGCACTGTCACTGTCCCTTGCCTCTGCCCTTCACGAGCAGCCTTTAAATTTGTTTATGATGACAGGTCCTCAAATTCCACTAATCACTCAAGTGAAAGAATTATTATTTTGAATGAATACTTTGCCAAGTCCTTCCTATTAAAGATCAAAACTATTCATAACAAACCGATATATTTTTCATACATAGCCGTATTTTCTGTGATGCTAATTGACAAAAAATAATAAAAATTAATTCCATCAAAACTATCCGTAATAAACTAATATTTTTTTTTCATAGATGGTCATATTTACCGAGATGCCCATTAACGAAAAATCATATATATATATATATATATATATATATATAATATATATATATATATATATATATATATATAATATACATACATACAGTATATACTGTATATAGTTTTTTTTTTTCCCTAGCTCAGGGGACCCGTAGCCTAATGGCTCTGGAGCTCTTCTCAATACCTCGATAGGCGTCGGAAGCCGACATCTGTTGACAGTTATTATTTCGGCGATGCGTTTCTGCCTCGGTTATTACATCGGGTCATTGATTTCGGTCTGATATCCGCCTTAAAATTGCGATTTCAAACGATTCTAGGGTAATTGAAATTCAGTCTTAAACGTGGGTTGGCATAAGGATGCGGGGTGTTCTGTTATGTACAGGAGGCCCAAAATTGATGCAACAAATTGCAGAATTCATCGCACGTACTTCCCTAGAAACTCTGGTGGGGTAGCCAGTTAGTATATTTTATTCCAATTATTGTCATCCTCTTTATCTGATAATAAGTATCACTGATTAACTGTAGAACCACAGGAGGTATTCCCCAAGTGAATGGTCATTTTTAGTTCAATAATCGTTTATTAAAAAAAAAAAAAATAAGAATAATTTCCCCGTAGAAACATATGCAGCTCTCATTGTTGGAAAAAATAACCATTTGACATACACGTTGTAGTTGCCAGTTAGTGAATTTCGAAGGAAATATTCTGAAATTTGTTGCAACAGTCTTGACGCCGACTGTACTTCGTGTTTCCTTACTTGATCATTCGTGTGTGTAATGTGCGTGTGTGTGTGTTTGTATACACCAAATGCAGCCGTTTCCGGTCCTCTAGTCCACTGCAGGACAAAAGGCCCGTGACATGCAAATTCAAATCTGGGGTTTGGCCAGTTTTCGTCACTAAGCTGCCATGTGTGGGAGTTTTTCGTCTGATCCCTCACAGCAAACCAGTCTAGTATGCTTAGCCCTAAGTAGCACAGCTTTGTTGATCTTGATGATACTGTACCAACCGTGTGTCACACGATCGTACATAGTTCATTTTGTGCTTGTATCTTCGCTCTCCCCTTGCACTAAAAAGAACCTGAAAAAACATGTCTGTTTTTCTTAATGGTAATGGTGTTGATTTTGAACATGAAATTTCCTGTTGCCTTGAGCTTTTGTATAAAAAGGAGAGTGTTCTATAATAAACTCACTCAGTTGCTTTCATCCTGCCTTTGAGTCACAACCTTCTCCTACCCCGTCACAATACGCAAATCCTTTCAACACGTTGAAGTATCCCTACAGAGAAAGGTATATATATATATATATATATATACATACATACATAACGCCAATATCAGCAAACTTGTCCTTGTCAACTATACACGCACTCTCTTATCCTGATGAAAAGAGCGTTTTAACCATTTTTGAATTACGAACACTCCTGATATTTAATTTTACATTTCAATTAACCTTACATTACTTTGGATTTTTCCGCCAGCTATCTCTCTCTCTCTCTCTTTTTTTTCTTTTTTTTTTGACGTCACAAACCTACTGTATATAGATACCACAATCATTTAACTGATTTTCGCTATAATTGACGTGATCTTCATGATATTAATCATTTTATGGTTTGTCCTAATTATTTTGATAATATATTTCAAGTGTTTATTTGATTTCACTCCCCTGCTTTCATCCCCATACCCTGTTGCTTATTTTCTCGCTTTTTTTCATTCCGTCCCGATTCTTATAAGTAAACAATGGGGTCATCTCGGGTTAGAACTAAAAACCCGAAACAAAAAAATAATTGGAAATAATTCGTATTTGCCTTTCATAAATTGAGACTTTGGTAGTAAAATCCTACAGAAAAAATAACAGAAAATAAAAACATAAAAATCAAGTGTCTGGAAATAGCTACTGATTTAGAAATAAAAGCGAAAATAGATACTAAAATAACAGTTGCATTATACAAACAAAACTGTTGACGTACATAGACATCATCCGAACGAAGGGTATAACATCCCATCTCTTTAATTGCACTTTTCCCCACTAGATGGCATTGCGATGCAGGTCTAAATTTTACACCGTGTTTTTTTTTAGATGCACACAGCTGCTGTTTTACCAGCTGTTGATTTGCATATTCGCTGCGCTTCATCTTTTAATCTCAAATGCTAGGAATTTTCATTTTGTTTTTTATTTTTCGTTTTAATGG
>NC_090763.1:2380240-2395240 GCF_036898095.1 Palaemon carinicauda
GAGGGCTATAAAGCATGAAGTATGTTGAAGGAATAAGTAATGAATTAAAAGCTCAATATATAGACGATTAGCAAAATCTAGCCGAGGCCCTTTTGCGTTAATAGGCGTAGGAGGAGATGATACATACACAAACACACACATTATATATATATACATATATGTATGTGTGTATGTGTATATATATATATATATATATATATATTATATATGTATATGTGTGTGTGTATATATATATATATATATATATATAAGACCCAGAACATGAAAACTGATGCCCATTAGATAATATTGAATGTCACCCATAGTGAAGTCTTAATTAAGAGGATTCATTAAAAAACTGCTGTTGATATAAAAACTTTAATATAGGGTTTGCAGACTTACATTGTTTTGAAATTTCATGGGATGCCTTTCTTTTTATTTTAATGTCAGCATATAGCTTCATTATAATATGTTATTGCAGTATCATTACTTTTAATATCATATAGTCTTTTCAATGTAATAAGATTAATTTTTAACATTAGACTGTTTCATCGAGATTTTAATTGATTTGCTAGAACTTATTTATAGTGTCACGTTTACATATGCATATTACGATCTACGAATATAGGAAATATTATTTATTTATTTATTTTTGTTTTTGTAAAAGCTTTTTTTTTTTTTGTAAAACAATATTCTTTTACTATTTTCTGAAGGGCCCGTGTTGGGCTGGAAATGACAGTCGATTGTGAAAAAAATAGCAATAATGAAAATATTAGATTTTCCAGGATTCAAACATAAGGTATTCGAATTCCTCCTCTTCGAGATTTGTATATCTTACCATAGTCTTCTGTAACTTACACCAGGCTGATAATGTTTATTACAAGATTAATTTGGATTTTACTCATCGTAAACTCCAGTATATATTTGGGATCTCTGTTGGCCGTTTTGGTATCGAGTGCAGTGTTTTGGAAATGTCTACGGTCGATGCACTCCACGTTTAACTATCTCGTGCTCAAATGCAAAATCATATTGATTGCGTATAAAGCAACTCATCCACGATGCAGTCGCGTAATTAGTTTGAAAAACGCCGTCGTTTTTGCCATTTAATGATCACTACAAAGGCTGACATCTATATATTCGATGAGCTGATGGTTTTAATTAAAAGAAATATTTTAAAACTATAAGGTGTGTGACTCAAACTAAGATTCTCATTCTTCAGTTCTATCTCTGAGGGATCCTTATCATATTTGGGGGGTAATGGTGCAAACTTAACTCATTTTTTGGGAGGAACAACATGACCGACTTTGTAATCAAAATCCAGTTGATTAATTTAAACAGGCAATTAAGTACTTGTTATTTAATAAATGTTTTGCACCGTAATGACATTTGAGAGAGAGAGAGAGAGAGAGAGAGAGAGAGAGAGAGAGAGAGAGTGGGGGGAGTTGCTTTGTAACAGTCGCGAGCAATACAGTAGACATTCCCTGTATATGCACTGTGACGGGCCTAGAGAAGGTTGTGACTCAAAGACAGTATGAAAGCAACTGAGTAAATTTATTGTAGAACACTCTCCTTTATACAAAAGCTCAAAGCAACAAGAAATTTCATGTTCAAAAACAGACTCCGTTACAGATGAGAAAAACAGACATGTTTATTCTGGTTATTTTTAGTGCGAGGGGAGAGTGAAGATACAAGCATAATATATACACAAAATGAACTATATGCGATCGTTTGACACACGGTTGGTACAGCACACACCTTTAATGTAACATCAACTAGATCATTCTTAAAATCTTGATTTGTGATGTAAATGCACAATTATTGTCCTATCCTAATTTGACTTGTTTTCTGGGACATTAGAGATTCTGGTAAGGCTTGTTTACTCTTTATTCGAAAGATTGTTTTAGGAAATGAAGATTTGAAATTGAAAGAATGGTGATGACTGTATTTGAAATCAAATTGTGGAACTCTTTAGAGACAGATCTTGTGCAATGTAGTTTTGTATAGTAGGAATTGAATTTGAATCTTATAAGTAGCTACTCGGAGGAATGGTATTAAATAAGGAAGATATATATATATATATATATATATATATATATTTTATATATATATATATATATATATATATATATATGTATGTATATATGTATGTATATATATATATATATATATATATACACAGTAGAATCATCATCCGTGGATGATGGCTTCAGACATGTTCTTCCAATGCCATCTGTTTATGGTCTTTCTATGCCATCCTATACTTGCATATTTTCTTAGTTCATCAATCCGACGTCTTCTCTTCTTTCTCCTGCTTCTTTTGCAATCTGTAGGGACGAAGTCTTATACTCCTATTGTCCGGATATAATCTTTCATTTTCGCTATATGTTCTTCCAATGTCTTTTTTTTTTTTTTTTTTTTTTTTTACATAGTGTCAGAATAACCACTACTTTAGTTTACTATCGTATACATTTTTCTCTTTTTCTATCGCTTAATAGAATTCCAGTCATATTCTTTCCATAGCTCTTTGAGTTGTAAGCCAGTTTCAATTTGAAATATTTCCGGATTGATACGGGTGAAGTTTGGAATTGACGGGAATTAAAATTCTGGGAATAAATGGAACGACAATTTAGAATTTCATACCCGATCGGTTTTGAGGAATAATGGGAACGCGTAATGGGAATTCTATTCCAGAGTGGCTGTGTAGATCAAGCTCTCAGAGGGAATTACAATGGCAATATTTACAATTTAAAAGATGGGGTTCGAATGGCGTGCGTTCAGTGCTCGGACTGGATCAAACAGTTGGTAATGTAAGCTACTATGGGTCAGATTAAAAGCCGAAAGCTTTCACGGTATTATATTTCAAGTTGTGCAAAAGGAAGTAGAAGCAATGTTCTTAAGAATATGTAATCATATATTATATATATATATATATATATATATATATATATATAAATATATATATGTATATATAAATATATATATATAAATTTATATATATATATGTATATATATATATATATATATATATATATATATATATATATATATATATATATATATATATATATATATGAGTAAAAATCACAGGGAAACGTGATGCTCAGATGCCAAAAAAAAAAGAAAAAAAAACATAGGGAAAATTAAAATACGAGAATTAAGATTAAGTCCTGACTAGTTTCGTGATACTTCTCCAGAGGACTGATTTATTGAACGAGGTTTCTTTACATTTTATAGGTACAGTAAACGTACAAACATATATATGGAGACTTAATGAACAATGACGCTCCCATACCAGCTACCTGTGGTGTTATCAGGTGTTTCCTGGTTGGAGTTCAAACCTCATTAGACACCTGCCAGAAAGGGTCATTTCTGGTGACCGGTAAATTCTTGTTTTGACTTTCAATACAAAATCTTTATATCAATAATGGTAGCCTTATCCATATAAATATATAAGCAAAATTATATGTATGTATAAAACATAGATATATACATAGACATATACATAGACATATACATACGTGTACACATACAGGTATACATATACAGACACATATGTAAGTCTAGTCTGAAAGTAATGTACGAATTGAAAAATCGATAGTTAACATTCTCTGAAAATTCAACTGTAAATGCAAAAGTACATCATGTTCTTCAAGAAGATAAATGGGACATGTGACAGATACACGCGTTAATACTGCATGCAAGCACATGTAGTACAACTCTGTATCCATTTGCACTTTGCATTCAAGTGACAACCAGTATTGGAGATACATATGCTAGTGAACACTGGGCCAGGAAAGGGTGGGGGGGGGGGGGGGGGGGGGAGCAGCTCGGGTCAGAAACGGAGAGTAACATCAATCAAATGTTGTTTTGAGTTTTCCCGTGCGTGAATTTACGCGCGTATCTATAGACATGCTGTCAGGTTGAAAGATTCATATAGATATATTGGCTGTAGAAAGGAACGGGGAATTTAAAATTATGCTATTTTACATTTTTATACCTTTATTGCACAATAGCTCTTGTTTTATCGTGTAGATTCTGGACTTAGGCATGACCTTTTTATTTATTTCTTTATTAATTTTGCTTACTGGGCTATTTTTCCTATTGGAGCCATTGGGCTTATAGTACCTTGCTATGCCAACTACGATTGTAGCTTAGCTAGTAATAATAATAATAATAATAATAATAATAATAATAATAATAACAACAACTGGAAAAACACTCAACGTGCAGACATCCGCCACTAGTATATTTCTCGAAACCAGCTTGCCTATCTCAAAATCAATTTAGACCGTAGGCGTACATGGAATTAAGGTTGGGGTTAAGTCTGTCGACCTTTCGCTCGATCTTGACCGTGACCTTTGACCTAGGACTTTCAAAATGGAATCACTTCCACGTCTCAACATAACATTTAATCCCTGAAAATTGTGGCCAGGAAGCTGTTCTCAAACAAACAAACAAACAGACACACATGGACAAAAACATAACCTCCTTCCACCTTCGTTGGGGTATGGGTTAATAATAAAAATAATAATAATAATAATAATAATAATAATAATTACACAGGTTTATTGTGTATCTCCGCTCTTAACATGGGAGAGATATATTCTTTGTACATCAAACCTAACCTGAATTGTTACAGTTATTTTCATCATGAGAGAGAGAGAGAGAGAGAGAGAGAGAGAGAGAGAGAGAGAGTGTGTGTGTGTGTGTGTGTAAGGGGTATGCAAACTACAATAGATCTGTCTTGTAATTAGAAGGAGATTTATCCGTAGCTCCCGAAGAAATTTACTGCTGTCACTTTAAAGCAAGCTGTTAACCCTAGACGAAATTTATTTTGCCGGGCTTAGGTCTTGGCCTATTATAAAAGTTTTTGGTGCTAGGGTTTCTTTTAATGCCTTCTACTGCTGTGGCATATTTTATCCTCTTTCTTAGACGATAAAAACCAGCTCTCTAGATTTATGTATGTTAGTTTTAAGCATCTGTTTAATTTCCTCTTAATTTAAGGCTTCACGTTTATTATATTTTCTATTAATGTGAAGATATTTATTATGGCTTACTTCTTTTGGTTTGATATCTGTGTTTTGCATAGAATGAATCAAATAAGCTACTTTTCTATTATCTTATTACATTTTACTTTGATAGAAAGTTAATTACAACTACATGTTTCCTGGGTGGAGACATACGTAGTCAATGCTTTTTCATCATGTTCAGTTATGATTTTTTTAATAATAATAATAATGATAATAATAATAATAATAATAATAATAATAGTGTTCTATATTAATGTTTCGCTACTTGGGGGAGAGTAAGATAACTCTTTATACATTTCTCTGTCCAATTCTTTATAATTTTAGTGTTAATGCCTTGAAGGTATATTTTAAAGTTAAGTTTCTATTTTCATCGATTTGAAGAGACATTTTCTAAGGAAGAGTAAATAGACACCAACTATATGGCAAGACCTCGATCACCATGACATAGCGTGACCAGTTCTCGTAAAACGCTAACCTATTGTAAGAGGTTACGATAGCGTTGTATGGAATTCTCTTGAACGCTAAACTGTCATAAGTGGTAACGATAGCGTGATTTGGAATTATCTTGAAACGCTAACGTGTCTTAAAAGGTAACCACTGTTATTTGGTCCTTTGACTGGCCAGACAGTACTACATTGAATCTCTCTCTCTGGTTACGGATCATTTTGCCTTGCCTACACATACACTGAATTGGCTACCCTATTCTTTTGATAATCTCCTATGTCCTTACACACGTGACAACATTGAGATTACCAAACAATTTTTCTTCGCTCAAAGGGTTAACTACTGTACTGTAATTGTTCAGTAGCTACTTTCCTCTGTGTAAGGGTAGAAGAGACTCTTTGGCTATGGTAAGCAGCTCTTCTTGGGGGTGGACACTATAAAATCAAACCATTGTTCTCGAATCACGGATTGTACCATGGTCGTCAGTTAATTTGGATTAGAGCTCTATTTCTTGAAGGTATACAGTATTCTATATTATTTTTCTTCCTGTTGTATTTTCTATTCTTATAGGTTATATATGAAAGATCGAATTTATAATGTTACTGTTCTTGAAATAGTTTATTTTAATTGTTCATTACTTCTCTTGCAGTTTATTTGTTTCCTTGTTTCCTTGCCTTACTGGTCTATATTCCCCTGTTGGAACCCTCGTGCTTATAGCATCTTGCTTTTCCGAATAGTGGTGTAACTTAGTTTGTAATAATAATAATAATAATAATAATAATAATAATAATAATAATAATAACAACAACAAAAACTACAACAACAGCTTGACTTGGAATTCTCTCAAAACGTTAACCTTTCTTAAAGGCCAACGATCGCTAGCAAGGACTTGGTAAAAATCGACATCTTAAAATCCGATGTCTTCACCTCCTGACATCACGTAATGTCCTCTTGTAGGGTTTTTTTTTTCCGGAGCAGCCGATGCCAGTAATGTCCCAGTCAAGTTGTAGACTCTATGTGATATCTGGAATGTCTCGGTGAGACCAAAGAAGGGCCTGGAAGGGTCTGAGTAATTCGTGTGGACTCCAGCAGACCGTGAACGATCCTCCTAATTAGTAATGAGTGTTCCCAAGGATGAGAGATAACCCCACGAATTCAAAAGAGGAGTTAGTCTGAATAGGGAGGTAGGTCTATGGTTTCAGGGAGGATTGGAGGTTTATCTTTTGATGGAGGATTGGAGGTTTATGGTTTGAGGGAGGATTGGAGGATTATGGTTTGAGGGAGTATTGGAGGTTTATCTTTTGAGAGAGGATTGGAGGTTTATGGTTTGAGGGAGGATTGGGGGTTTATCTTTTGATGGAGGATTGGAGGTTTATTGTTTGATGGAGTATTTGAGGTTTATCTTTTGAGGGAGGATTGGAGGTTTATTGTTGGAGATATGATTGGAGGTTTATCTTTTGATGGAGGATTGGAGGTTTATTATTTGATGGAGTATTTGAGGTTTATCTTTTGAGGGAGGATTGGAGGTTTATGGTTTGAGGTAGGATTGGAGGTTTATGGTTTGAGATATGATTGGAGGTTTATGGTTTGAGGGAGGATTAGAGGTTTATGGTTTAAGGTAGGATTGGAGATATGATTGGAGGTTTATGGTTTGAGGGAGGATTGGAGGTTTATGATTTAAGGGTGGGATGTTTATGGTTTAAGGGAGAGTTGGGGGTTTCTTGTTTGAGGGAGGATTGGAGGTTTATGGTTTGAGGTAGGAGTAGAGGTTTATCTTTTGAGGGAGTATTGGAGGTTTATGGTTTGAGGGAGGATTGGAGGTTTATCTTTTGAGGGAGGATTGGAGGTTTATGGTTTGAGGTAGGATTGGAGGATTATCTTTTGATGGAGGATTGGAGGTTTATCTTTTGATGGAGGATTGGAGGTTTATTATTTGATGGAGTATTTAAGGTTTATCTTTTGAGGGAGGATTGGAGGTTTATGGTTTGAGATATGATTGGAGGTTTATCTTTTGAGGGAGGATTGGAGGTTTATGGTTTGAGGTAGGATTGGAGGTTTATGGTTTGAGATATGATTGAAGGTTTATAGTTTGAGGGAGGATTGGAGGTTTATGGTTTAAGGTAGGATTGGAGATATGATTGGAAGTTTATGGTTTGAGAGAGGATTGGAGGTTTACAAGGGTGGGATGTTTATGGTTTAAGGGAGAGTTGGGGGTTTCTTGTTTGAGGGAGGATTGGAGGTTTATGGTTTGAGGTAGGAGTAGAGGTTTATCTTTTGAGGGAGGATTGGAGGTTTATGGTTTGAGGGAGGATTGGAGGTTTATCTTTTGAGGGAGGATTGGAGGTTTATGGCTTGAGGGGGGATTGGAGGTTTATGGTTTGAGGTAGGATTGGAGGATTATCTTTTGAGGGAGGATTGCAGGTTTTTCTTTTGAGGGAGGATTGAAGGTTTATATTTTGAGGGAGGATTGAAGGTTTATGTTTTGAGGGAGTTTTGAAGGTTTATGGTTTGAGGGAGGATTTGAAGGTTATCTTTTGAGGGAGGATTGGAGCTTTATGGTTTGAGGGAGGATTGGAGGGATATCTTTTGAGGGAGGATTCGAGGTTTATAGTTTGAGGGAGAATTGGGGGGTTTATTTTTTCGGGGAAGATTTGAGGTTTATGGTTTGAGTGAGGATTGGAGGTTGATATTTTGTGTAGGATTGGAGATTTATAATTTGAGGGAGGATTGGTGGTTTATCTTTTAGTGGAGGGTTGGAGGTTTATGGTTTGAGGGAGGATTGGTGGTTTATCTTTTGAGGAAGGAATGGAGGTTTATGGTTTGAGGGAGGGTTGGAGGTTTATCTTTTGGGGGAGGATTGAAGGTTTATGTTTTGAGGGAGTTTTGAAAGTTTATGGTTTGAGGGAGTATTGGAGGTTTATGGTTTGAGGGAGGATTTGAAGGTTATCTTTTGAGGGAGGATTGGAGCTTTATGGTTTGAGGGAGGATTGGAGGGATATCTTTTGAGGGAGGATTCGAGGTTTATAGTTTGAGGGAGAATTGGGGGGTTTATTTTTTCGGGGAAGATATGAGGTTTATGGTTTGAGTGAGGATTGGAGGTTGATATTTTGTGTAGGATTGGAGATTTATAATTTGAGGGAGGATTGGTGGTTTATCTTTTAGTGGAGGGTTGGAGGTTTATGGTTTGAGGGAGGATTGGTGGTTTATATTTTGAGGAAGGAATGGAGGTTTATGGTTTGAGGGAGGGTTGGAGGTTTATCTTTTGGGGGAGGATTGGAGGTTTGTCATTTGAGGGAGGATTGGAGGTTTATGGTTTTAGGGAGATTTGAGGTTTATCTTTTGAGGTAGGATTGGAGGTGTTTCATTTGAGGAAGGATTGGAGGTTTATGGTTTTGAGGGAGGATTGGAGGTTTATCTTTTCGGGGAGGATTGGAGGTTTGTCATTTGTGGGAGGATTGGAGGTTTGCCATTAGAGGGAGGATTGGAGGTTTATGGTTTTGAGGGAGGATTGGAGGTTTATCTTTTCGGGGAGGATTGGAGGTTTGTCATTTGTGGGAGTATTGGAGGTTTGCCATTAGAGGGAGGATTGGAGGTTTATGGTTTTGAGGGAGGATTGGAGGTTTGTGGTTTGAGGGAGCATTGGTGGTTTATCTTTTGAGGGCGAAATGGAGCTTTATCCTTTGAGGGAGGATTGGAGGTTTATGGTTTGAGGGATGATTGGAGATTTATATTTTGAGGGAGAAATGGAGGTTTATCTTTTGAGGGAGGATTGGAGGTTTATCTTTTGAGGGAGGATTGGAGGTTTATGAATTGAGGGAGGATGGGAAGTTCATTTTTTGAGGAAGGATTGGAGTGTTGCCTATCTTTTGAGGAAGGATTGGAGGGTTATCTTTTGAGGGAGGATTGGAAGTTTATGGGTTGAGGGAGGATTTTAGGTATTATATTTGGACGGAGGATTGGAGGTTTATCATTTGAGGGAGGATTGGAAGTTTGTCATTTGAGGGAAGATTGGAGGTTTATGGATTGAGGGAGGATTGGTGGTTTATCTTTTGGGGGAGGATTGGAGGTTTATCGTCGAAGGGAAGATTGGAACTTTAATCTTTTGAGGGAGGATTGGAGGTTTATCATTGAAGGGAATATGGAGGTTTATCTTTTCAGGGAGTTTTGGAGGTTTATGATTTGAGGAAGGCTTGAATGTGTATGGTTTTGAGGGAGGATTCTAGGTTTTATCTTTTGAGGGAGAATTGGAGGTTTATGGTTTGAGTAGGGATTGGAGGTTTATCGTGGAAGGGAAGATTGGTGATTTATGGTTTTAGGGAGGATTAGAGGTTTATAATTCGAGGGAGGATTGGAGGTTTATGGTTTGAGGGAGGACCAGTGGTTTTTCTTTTGAGGGAGGATTGGAGATTTATGATTTGCGGGAGGAGTGGAGCCCTATCTTTTGAGGAAGGATTGGAAGTTTATGGGTTGAGTGAGGATTTTAGGTTTTATCTTTGGACGGATGATTGGAGGTTTGTCATTTGAGGGAGGATTGGAAGTTTCTCATTTGAGGGAAGATTGGAGGTTTATGGTTTCAGGGAGGATTGGTGGTTTATCTTTTGAGGGAGGATTGGAGGTTTATCATTGAAGGGAATATTGGAGGTTTTATTGGAGGTTTATCTTTTGAGGGCGATTGGAGGCCTATCTTTTGAGGGAGGATTGGAGGTTTATGATTTGAGGGAGGATTGGAGGCCTATCTTTTGAGGAAGGATTGGAGGTTTATGGTTTGAGGGAGGATTCTAGGCTTTATCTTTTGAGGAAGGATTGGAGATTAATGGTTTGAGTTGGGATTGGAGGTTTATGATTTGAGGGAGTATTGGAGGTATATCTTTTGAGGGAGGATTGGAGGTTTATCTTTTGAGGGAGGATTGGAGGTTTATCGTTGAAGGGAAGATTGGAGGTTTACCTTTTGAGGGAGGATTGGGGGTTTATGATTTGAAGGAGGATTGGCGGCCTATCATTTGAGGAAGGATTGGATGTTTATGGTTTGAGGGAGGATTCTAGGTTTTATCTTTTGAGGGAGGATTGGAGGTTTATCTTTTGAGGTAAGATTGGAGGTTTATGGTTTGAGGGAGGATTGGAGGTTTATGGTTTGAGGTAGGATTGGAGGATTATCTTTTGAGGGAGGATTGGAGGTTTATGGTTTAGGGTAGGATTGGAGATTTATGGGTTGAGTGAGGATTGGAGGTTCATCTTTTCAGGGAGTATTGGAGGTTTGTGGTTTGAGGGAGGATTGAAGGTTTATGGTTCAAGGTAGGATTGGAGGTTTATGGTTTGAGGGAGGATTGAAGGTTTATGGTTCAAGGTAGAATTGGAGGTTTATGGTTTGAGTGAGGATTGGAGGTTTATGGTTCAAGGTAGGATTGGAGGTTTATGGTTTGAGGGAGGATTGAAGGTTTATGGTCCAAGGTAGGATTGGAGGTTTATGGTTTGAGGGAGTATTGGAGGTTCATCTTTTGAGGAAGGAATGGAAGTTTATGGTTTGATGGATGATTCTAGATTTTGTCTTTTGAGGGAGGATTGGAGGTTTATGGTTTGAGGTAGGATTGGGGGTTTATGGTTTGAAGGAGGATTAGAATTTTATAGTTTGAGGAAGGATATGAGGGTTGTCATTTGAGGGAGGATTGGAGGTTAGTAGGATTGGAGGTTTATGGTTTGAGGGAGGATTGGGGGTTTTTCATTTTAGGGAGGGTTGGAGGTTTATGGTTTGAGGAAGGATTGAATGTTCATCTTTTGTGGGAGGATATTAGGTTTATGGATTGAAAGATGATTGGAGGTTTATGGTTTTAGGGTGGATTGGAGGTTTATATTTTGAGGAAGTTTGGAGGTTTATCGTTGAAGAGAAGATTGTAGGTTTATCTTTTGAGGGAGGATTGGAGGTCTATGGCTGAAGGGAAGATTGGAGGTTTATATTTTGAGGGAGGATTGGAGGTTTATGATTTGATGGAGGATTGAAAGCCTATCTTTTGAGGATTATTGGAAGGTTATATTTTGAGGGAGGATTCTAGGTTTATCTTTTGAGGTAGGATTGGAGGTTTATGGTCTAATGGAGGATTGGAGGTTTATGGTCTAATGGAGGATTGGAGGTTAATCTTTTGGGGGAGAATTGGAGGCTTATGGTTTGAGGGAGGATTGAAGGTTTATGGTTTGAGGGAGGATTTGTGGTTTATCTTTTGACAGAGGATTGGAGGTTTATGGTCTGAGGGAAGATTGAAGGTTTATTTTTTGAGGGAGTATTGGAGGTTTATGGTCTGAGGTAAGATTGAAGGTTTATCTTTTGAGGGAGTACTGGAGCTTTATGGTGTGAGGGAAGATTGCAGGTTTATCTTTTGAGGGAGGATTGGAGGTTTATGGTCTAAGGGAAGATTGAAGGTTTATCTTTTGAGGGAGGATTGGAGGTTTATGGTCTGAGGGAAGATTGAAGGTTTATCTTTTGGGAGGATTGGAGGTTTATGGTTTGAGGGAGGAATGAAGGTTTATCTTTTGTGGGAGGATTGGAGGTTTATGGATTGAAAGAGAATTGGAGGTTTATCTTTTGAGGCAGGATTTGAGGGTTATGGTTTAAGGGAGAATTGGGGAGTAGCCTAAGATTAGAGTAAGATGGAGGATTAGATTTTGTTCAGTAGATGATTGAATTTTTTTTTTCTCGGAATACAATGAGTGATTTTTACCAGATAAAGATGAAAGTACGTATCGTTGGAGTTTATTGTCGCCTATCGGTAACCGTCTCTGCCTGGCGATTGTCAGACAGGGGTTCGAGTTCCACTCATACCCGTATGTTCCCTTAGTGTCTGTAACCTCACCATCCTTGTGAGCTAAGGATGCTTGATTTGGAGGAGCCTATACTGTATATGTACCCGCTGACTGCCCCTCCTTGATCCTAGCTTGCGTGGAGGAACCGCTTGGGCGCTGACGAATTTATATTTGGTCAGTCTCAAGGTCAGTTTCGCTGTCCCTTGCCTGTGCCATTCATGAGTGGCTTTTAAAAACCTTTAAAAAAGAATGGTTAGCCTACATAAAGAAAGATAGAAAATGGTACTTTCCCGAACTAAAAATATTTTCCCTAAATTCGTAATTGGTGTTTACTGCACCAAAGTTCAACCCGTTGATAAATGTGTTGGAAATTTTAGATTGCTGAAGGAAACCACACATCCTTTGTGTCTCTACAGAAGCAGTTTGCGAACTATAGACTTTGATAGGAAATAAGTTAATTCATGTGAGATCAACGTTCATCAGGAATACTGTTGAAATGTCTTCTCTAAGACTTGGAGAAGACTAAACAGGTGGGGAAGCAAAGACTTCGGGCAATAACGCTCGAGAATTTATAAAGGCACATCACACGACCTTTCATGTCGTATGAGCAATTATTGGGCTTTTTCACTTGAGCAGTTTTTACAACAACAGTTACTGGGAGGTCTAACAAGAGCAAATATTGGGCCATATCATTTGAATAGTGATACGGAAATCTCAAACGAGCAATTTTTTCCCGACGTTTTTCTGCATCTGCCGGTCAAACTTTGAATAATCACCAGGTTTGGATCAGTTGAAATAAATAGTAATGAAGAGAGCGCAACATATGTGTGCCACCTCTGTTGAACTATTGCTGCTTGCACTAGACTGCAAGTTTCATTGTCGTTTGTTATGTTGCAATCTCAACCTTCTTTTCTAGATAACCGAGTGCAAACATTCGTCCAGAGACTAATATCATTATTCCATGACAGTTATATTTAAGGAATAATGTCACATGATAACATTATTCCATTATAACTATATTTAAGTGATAATGCCACATAACATTATTCCATAACAACTATATTTAAGGAATAATGCCACATGATAATATTATTCCATTATAGCTATATTTAAGTGATAATGCCACAACATAATTCCATAACAACTATATTTAAGGAGTAATGCTACATGATAACATTATTCTATAACAACTATATTTAAGGAATAATGCCAAATGATAACATTATTCCATAAGAACTATATTCAATGAATAATGCCACATTTTAACATTATTCCATAACAACTATATTTAAGGAATAATGCCACATTTCCACATTATTCAATAAAATCTATATTCAAGGAACAATGCCAAATGATAACATTATTCCATAACAACTATATTCAATGAATAATGCCACATTTTAACATTATTCCATAACAACTATATTTAAGGAGTAATGCCACATTTTAACATTATTCAATAACAACTGTAATTACGGAATAATGCCACAGTTTAACATTATTCCATAACAAGTATATTTATGGAATAATGCCACAAAAGGAAACGGGACATTAATCCACGAAATAAAGCCGACGTAACTCTTCAAAGGGACAAAGCGTTCTCGCTCTGAAGGAGTAAAGGAATACGGAAAGATTTAATGTATTGGAAACAAAGACATTTTGACGCTGACTCTATTTATGTGGCTAACAGCTAATATGAAAAGGATTGTAATTAAGCTCATTAACCAGATGAGTTTTTTTAACACTCATTGTAACTTATTACAACTTAAACCAGCCTCCTGATGTCTGTTGCCTGTTTATAAACGCTAATTATAGGGAAGTGGGTTCTGTCTTAGGGGCAGTGTTATAGAAGTAAAATTATATTCATGGTAGAAAAAAGGATCATCATAATACACTGTTGATGAAACTCCACTTGATGATAGCGAATATTTCTTCGCAACTAGGAAAGGGCGAAGGTGACTTAAATGAGGGAATAGGAAAATGCATCGCATCTTTTTGAAAGAGATTCATTGCGATTTTGAAGTTTGCAAAATGCTTGAATGTTGTAAGAGGATGGTAACGGAGAGAAATAAGAAGCCTTTATTAGCCAAGCACCTCAACCCTGTACTCTATCTTGTAACTATTTCTCCCACACAGGATATGAAGATAAAAATATATCTAATTTGAATTTTGCCAAAAAGAAAAAAACACTTAAGATAAAATTGTTGAACTTTAACCTGCAAAAGAACATCGATATGAGAGAAGGAGCTCCATTTGCAAATGACTTCAATAAAGGCAGTTGAAAAATTATTATTTTTTTGGGGAGGGACCGAGGTTAGAACAACACGAGAATTGGAAATGTTAAAAAAAAGACTCAAGGAAAAGGCTAACTGTGATGAAGGAAAGTAGGATAAAAAAAAGAGGCCTTTGTTGGAAGACCAATAGGTGTGGAGTGAGAGAAGGGTAGGGGAAAAATAATCCAAAGAAAACAAGGGAATGAAAGAATGAGAAAGGAAGAAAACCCCCCAGGAAGCCAGAAGGGGTGTAAGGATCTCTTACAACAAGAAGGCAAAGGAAATCCAAGGAGAAGGGGAGAGGAACCAGAACTCCTTTTCTCTCCCCTGCCTTCCTCTCTCCTCCAGGGCCCCCCTTCCTCGACCCCTCCCCCCACTCCTTCTGCAGGAGGCTTTGGATAGGGGTGGGCTACAGGAGGCTGAAGGATCCTGGTGGGGAGAAGGAGAGGGAGGGTGAAGGACCTGTGGCGGGGCGCGACGGC
>NC_090763.1:2397740-2405587 GCF_036898095.1 Palaemon carinicauda
CATATAATACATATAATATATAATGTATATGTATATACATTATATATATATATATATATATATATATATATATATATATATATATATATATATATATATAGCTATATATATATATAGATATATATATATATATATATATATATATATATATATAGATAGATAGATAGATAGATAGATAGATAGATATAAATTATACATATAATATATATAATCTATAATATATATGTATATGCATTATATATATATATATATATATATATATATATATATATATATATATATATGTATATATATGTATGTTTGTTTGTTTGTATGTGGATGTGTACGTGTACGGTTGGACACAGAAATTACTGGTACACATCGCTGAGAAAAAGTGCACAAAGCCACTCCCTTACTGTGACGCCGGTTCTTATGCTTCTCTCCCTATACTATCTGTTTGGTTACTAGCCGCTAATTAAGAGTATGGCAAGGTATACTTCTTCGAAGCGGGGTGTGCCAGAGATTTGTGTGTCCCGCTGTACTTTTATATAATTATATATATATATATATATATATATATGTATGTATATATATATATATATATATATATATATATATATGCATATATATATATATATATATATATATGGATATGTATTTATATGTATTTGTGAATATCTATGTTTATATTAGATGTATGTACTTATGTATATGTTTGTGCACATTCTTGGAACATTCATTTGAGGTTGAAACAAATGATGCGCAACAAAAGAAGCTATATATACATATATATATATATATATATATATATATATATATATATATATATACATATATATGAACATATATCACAAGCACACGTGATTTTAATTAATGTAAATATCACCCACGAAATGCATTTAATACCGAATTCTATCTTGGGAAATACATATCCACTTGGAATTCATTTTATGGTAACAGCTTCTGGCCGGGTGGTGATTCGAACCACCACCTCTACGGCTAGAAACTATGCTTGGCAGGGACCCTATCGACTCAGCTATCAAGAGAGACTAAAAGTTTATGACAAGTCCCCCTACATATTCCTGTCGAATTCAGGATTCTGTTCATGGACTTGAAATAGACCCATCTCCACCATGATAGCTGAATCGTGAGTTTGCAACACGTGGTTATTTTAATGAACATATATCACAAGCACACGTGATTTTAATTAATGTAAAAATAACCACGTGTTGCAAACTCACGATTCAGCTATCATGGTGGAGATGGGTCTATTTCAAGTCTATGAACAGAATCCTGAATTCGACAGGAATATGTAGGGGGACTTGTCATAAACTTTTAGTCTCTCTTGATAGCTGAGTCGATAGGGTCCCTGCCAAGCATAGTTTCTAGCCGTAGAGGTGGTGGTTCGAATCACCACCCGGCCAGAAGCTGTTACCATAAAATGAATTCCAAGTGGATATGTATTTCCCAAGATAGAATTCGGTATTAAATGCATTTCGTGGGTGATATTTACATATACATATATATATATATATATATATATATATATATATATATATATATATATATATATATATATATATACTGTATATATATATACATATATATAAATACTGTATATATATATATATATATATATATATATATATATATATACACACATTATGTATGTGTATATATATATACATACATACATAATGTATGTATATACAACAAATGCAGCCATTTCTATTCCACTGGTGTTTGGCCATTTTCATCACCACGCTGGCCACTGCAGATTGGTGATGGTGGGATATTTTAGTCTGATTGCTCTGAACAAACCAACCTAGTATGGGTGGTCCTGACTAGTACAGCCTTGTTGATCTTGGCACTACCCAAATTCTTTCACCACGTTAAGGTATCCCCAGAAAGGGATATATTTGTGTGTGCGTGTTTAAATTTGTAGTAAAACTTATTCTATAAAGAGAAAATTGAAGGGAGAGAGAGAGAGAGAGAGAGAGAGAGAGAGAGAGAGAGAGAGAGAGAGAGAGAGAGAGAGAGAGAGAGAGAGAGAGAGACTGCCTGCCTTTATAAAGGGGATATCGTATCATAAGAGAAAGAGGGAGAGAGGTATAGTAGAAATGGCTTTCGAATGTATTTGGTTGAGAAGTTTTATTAAGCTCATGGGGGACTGAAGTTTGTTTTTACTGCGGCACTCATCCCCACTATGAAATCAAAAAGGAACAAAAATCTAAATTATGCTATCTCTTCTTTGAGTTTTCATTTGTTACATGAAAATATTATTTTTTTTCTATACCAAACTATATATGCAAAAGGGAAAAGATAAAGTTTATATGCAACTGTTTTTCACTCAACTGTATACGCCTAAATATACGTTGGTGACCATAACAGGTTTGGCACATTTTTGCATTAATTTATTATTATTATTATTATTATTATTATTATTATTATTATTAGTTGCTAAGATACAACCTTAGTTGGAAAAGCGGGATGCTATAAGCCCAGGGGCTCCAACAGGGAAAATAACCCCGTGAGGAAAGGAAACATGGAAAAATGAAATTGTTTAAGGATAGTAACATCAAAATAAATATTTCCTACATAAACTATAACAATTTTAACAAGACAAGAGGAAGAGGAATTAGATAGAATAGTATGTCCGAGTATACCCTCAAGCAAGAGAACTCTAACCCAAGACAGTGGAAGACCATGGTAGAGAGGCTATGGCACTACCCAAGACCAGAGAAAAATGATTTGATTTTGGAGTGCCTTTTTCCTAGAAGAGCTGCTTATCATAGCTATAGAGTCTCTTCTACCCTTACCAAGAGGAAAGTAGCCACTGAACAATTACAGTGCAGTAGTTAACCCCTTGGGTGAAAAAGAATTGTTTGGTAATCTCAGAATTGTCAGGTGTATGAGGACAGAGGAGAATCTGTAAAGAATAGGCCAGACTATTCTTGTATGTGTAGGCAAATGGAAAGTGAACCGTAACTAGAGAGAAGGGTCCAATGTAGTACTGTCTAGCCAGTCTAAGGACCCCATAACTCTCTAACGGTAGTATCTCAACGGGTAACTGGTGCCCTGCCCATCCTAGTACCTAATTCTTCCGTCCATAGGTCTCATAATCCTATAAGCTTCCTCTTTTCAAGAGACGTAGATGTCCTTGACTTTTATATTGTGTATCTTCCAGCCAAGCCTGAAAAAGACTGTAGATTCTGTCTTATTAAAACATGTAAACCAGAGTGAAATCACAATTAACTTCTTTATTATTATTATTATTATTATTATTATTATTATTATTATTATTATTATTATTATTATTATTATTATTATTATTGTCACAATAGTCGGCTCGAAAATACCTTTATTGTACATATTTATTAAGGGGCAAGTCATTACTGGTGATATATATATATATATATATATATATATATATATATATATATATATATATATATATATATATACACATATATATATATATAATATATATATATATATACACGAAAGTATAAAAAAGTTAGAAACTCGACATTTTAAATCTTGATATTTAGAAGTTTAAGTTAGTTAAAAATTTAAAAATGTATCAATAATAATAATAATAATAATAATAATAATAATAATAATAATAATAATAATAACATTAAAAATAATTAAGCCAATTGCACTACAGGATTCGGATAACGTTTCTCTAGTATCACGGAATATTTCAGTAATCGTTCCGAATTAAGTCCGACCCAATTATTTGTAATCTGCATGTTCTTAGCTTCTAGATATTGGCTAGTTTTCATGTCTTCGATCTGGTCTCAGGGAGCAGATATTGTTCCGTCCATCTAGACAGTCTGAAGAAAGCGTTGCCAATCATTTGAGCCTTTTATAAGAATTGTTAACGTTGTTAACGTTGCTTGGGGGTACACTTGAGCACACTATTCTATCTAATTTCTCTTCCTCTAGTTGTGTTAAACTTTATATAGGAGTTATTTTTTTTAATGCTGTTACTGTTCTTAAAGTCTTTTTACCTTGTTTCCTTTCCTCACTGGGCTATTTTCCCTGTTGGGGCACCTGGGGTTAAGCATCCTGCTTCTCCAACTAGGATTGTAGCTTAGCAAATAATAATAATAATAATAATAATAATAATAATAATAATAATAATAATAATAATAATAATAATAATAAGTGGTGTTGTAGCCAGTGATTCTAACCTTCTGGAAGCGTTGTCAACATTGTAGAGGCTACACAGTCAATATTTGTTTTCTTTCTCTTGTGCCCTATTAAAGGAAGATCTCTTGTGTGCCCTATAGATATATAATATTTTTTTGTCCTGTACCCTTCAGAATAAGAATCTTGACTGGGTACGGAAAGATATATTCTTGGCGGTTCTAAAAGTTTACTTTCCTTCGATGACTTCTAAAATGATTCTTTCTTCTGGGTACTTATAAATAGATACTTCTTTAGTGTACGTCTAAGAGATTGTTTCCTCCAAAATGTCTCTTGAAAATACTTTCTCCTGGTTGCTTCTAAAAGGATACTTTCTTCTGAAAGATTTCAAAGGAATACTTTCCTCTGAGCGTTTTGAATGGGATACTTTCATCTGATTGCTCCCAGAAGGCTGCTTTCTTTTCAGTTCTAAAACGTATACTTTTATTCAGTTGGGTGCTTTTACTTCTGAGACCGTCTAATATACTTCGTACTGAATACTTTTGAGGTATTACTGCCTTTTGATTACTTCTAAAAGTAAACTTTCTTCAGAGTACATCTAAATGGATAATTTTTTTCTGGAATCACGTCCGTTCTATTGCTAACACCCAGGAAATCTTAATTTTATTCATCAAAGATTCTGGATGCTTTTTTTATTACTTTCCTTTTATTACTTTTGAAAAAAGTAAGATGAAAGGTCGTCCATAACTTTCTTTTTTACGATGACCGAACTTTCGTTTGCTATAAAACTTTCGACATTGAAGAAAAGCTTTTGGGAATAAAGATGACCGTACGTGGAGAAGGGGGGGGGGGGGAGAGTTGGCCGGAATGATCAAGTGATCAGAAAGCGATGCGTCTCTCTCTCTCTCTCTCTCTCTCTCTCTCTCTCTCTCTCTCTCTCTCTCTCTCTCTCTCTCTCTCTCTGGAGATTTTTAAATTACTGGTTCGAAAGCAATTAAGGGATTATTATTTTTTTAAAGATCAGTCGAGAAACTATCAACATTTGTAGAGACTAATGATTTTGGTATATGCATTGTGTTACCTCTTCAAAATTCAAAGCGATTAAGATTTTTGGGAGGATCGAATGTTTTGGTTCCCGCTATATCTCACAGAAATTAATAGTTAAGAAGAATTGAGGATTAGTTATTATAGTTTTTGTTTACGAAAATAAGGATTTGTTATTGTTTTCCTCTCTCAATTCTGATTATTGTGGTCATCATTAAATGACAAAAGTAATAACAAATGTCACAGTCATGCGCACGTACGCACTTGTACATACATTATTATATATATATATATATATATATATATATATATATATATATATATATATATATATATATATTCAAATAAGCCATATATATTTTTAATACATTAATGTCTGGATTCTCTTAACGACCTCGGGATCATAACCCCAGGCGTATAATATGAAAACACGTCTAAATGTGCAAAATTTACCAGAAACTTGTTTTTTAACATTGTAGACTATATTTGCTACGATAACTCAAGTTCGCCCAACCATCATTCACATCATCAGGGCTAAACATGGACATTTATGCAAATCAATAAACATTAATCTGTGAAATGAGTAAAATTATATTTATGAGCAATAATTAGGGTAACTATATGACAAAAAGATGAATTATAGTATCAATAAGACAATGCTAAGAACAAATATTCATAAAAATAACTTTAGATAAAATAAAAGAATTGGCATAACAGAAATAACAGTTATAGATTTCACTTAATACAAAAACAAGATTCAACACAAGCAAGCAACTTACTAATTACGATAAATACAGTATAGGGAGCTTCTATGTCAAATTTGTTTACCTGGTTGTTAGAAAATTAGCAGCTTAGATCGTTAGGCAATGTGTAAAGGAAGAAAGATAGATGAGGGATTTAGAGTTAGGGATAGTTGATTAATGAATAGTTGATGGAGGATAGGGAATAGATATTTAGTTATTGGACAGAAATATAGACATTAGAACATTAAACATGTGTCTTGCGTGCATAAGTGTGTTTACGAATGTAGGAAAATTATTTCTTATAAAATAGATATCCAGTTTGATAACTGACATTTCTATCAGCGAATTCTTGAATTAAGACAAAAATGTAATTAACAAATGAATACAATTCTATCAAGTTTATATTTAACATTTCTGAATCAAATTTATATTGGCTTTTGAACATTGTGTTGTGTGGTTATCAGGAAAAGATGATCTCCAAGATTATTTGCTAGTAAACTACACCATCATGTCTCTCTCTCTCTCTCCCTCTCTCTCTCTCTCTCTCTCTCTCTCTCTCTCTCTCTCTCTCTCTCTCTCTCTCTCTCTCCTCTCTCATATATATATATATATATATATATATATATATATATATATATATATATATATATATATATATATGTGTGTGTGTGTATATGGTGTCGGAAGAATGTTCACAAAAATATGCCGAAACATCTCTCTCTCTCTCTCTCTCTCTCTCTCTCTCTCTCTCTCTCTCTCTCTCTCTCTCTCTCTCTCTCTCTCTCTCTCTCTCTCTACAGAACAATTACTTTCATAGGCAAAGGACCAAAGGAAAAAGTCTCCTGCATTCGCCAGCTTCAATGGCAGTAATAACTCATCTTTGATGAAACTGCCAAACAAAAATTTCCCAATCGCGGCGTCGAGCAAAATCATATTTCAAAGAGGTACCCGACCAATTAGAAAATTTATTGGAATCTATGAAACTTATTTCCCACTACTCTCTCCTTTATTTATAGAATATATTATTAAAATAACCCTTTGAGATACTACCACTAGAGAATTATGGGGTCCTTTGACTGGCCAGACAGTATTACATTGGATCTTTATCTCTGGTTACAGTTCATTTTGACTTTGCCTACACATACACCGAATAGTCTGGCATATTCTTTATAGATTCTCCTCTCTCCTCATACACCTGACAACACAGATTACCAAACAATTCTTCTTCACCTAAGGGGTTAACTACTGCACTGTAATTGTTCAGTGGCTACTTTCCTCTTGGGAAGGGTAGAAAAGACATTTTAGCTATGGTAAGCCGCTCTTCTAGGGAAGGACACTCCTAAATCAAACCATTGTTCTCTAGTCTTAGTAGTGCCATAGCCTCTGTACCATGGTCTTCCACTGTCTTGGGTTAGAGTTCTCTTGCTTGAGAGAACACTCGGGCACGCTATCCTATCTAATTTCTCTTCCTCTTGTTTTGTTAAAGATTTTATAATCTATATAGGAAATATTTATTTTAATGTTGTTGCTCTTCTTGAAATACAGTATTTTATTTTTCCTTTTTTTTCCTTTCCTCACAGCTATTTTCCCTGTTGGAGCCCCTGGGCTTATAGCATCGTGCTTTTTCAACTAGTGTTGTAGCTTAGCAAGTGATGATAATAATAATAATAATAATGATAATAATAATAATTATTATTATTATTATTATTATTATTATTATTATTATTATTATAATCCTTAAGAATTGACTATTTAAACACCATTTTTGAACCTTTAAGAATAAACTACCCTGTGGTGGCCGATGTGATAACGTCCGTGACTGGGGAACGCCAGACTGTGTTTCGAGTCCCGCTCAAACTTTTTAGTTTCTTTGGTCGCTGCAACCTCACCATCCTTGTGAGCTAAGGATGGTGGGTTTTGGCCCAA
>NC_090763.1:2426087-2446087 GCF_036898095.1 Palaemon carinicauda
GTCGGGAACAGAGAGAAACCTGAACCATTGTATTAAGGAAAAGTCAGTTCGCTCATTGACCTTAACCTACTTGTAACCAAGCATATTGCAAGGGGCAAAATGCATGTCCGTGTGAACAATGCAGTGGGTTGTACGACGCTCAAGACAAATGGCTTTCTTTATGCACACATACCTAAGCACCTTTAATTATGTGATATATATATATATATATGTATATATATATATGTATATATATATATATATATATATATATATATATAAATACATATATACATACATACATACATACATACATACATACATACATATATATATATATATATATATATATATATATATATATATATAAATACATATATACATACATACATACATACATACATATATATATATATATATATATATATTGTATATATACTGATAAAAGTATTGTTCTTCTTTATTCGTTTATCAGTAATAAAGAAGAACAATGCAAACGAATTACATAATATTGTATGCAAGAAAAAATTACATATAATGAAAATATGCAATATCATCCAACTCCACATTACAGTCAAACTGCTTTCCCGAATATTCGTGTATGTATGTATACTATGAGAGAGAGAGAGAGAGAGAGAGAGAGAGAGAGAGAGAGAGAGAGAGAGAGAGAGTTGCCTCCCGTGTATTGATCCTCCCGCCGTACGCCGTCGCGCCCCGCCACAGGTCCTTCACCCTCCCTCTCCTTCTCCCCACCAGGATCCTTCAGCCTCCTGTAGCCCACCCCTATCCAAAGGCTCCTGCAGAAGGAGTGGGGGGAGGGGTCGAGGAAGGGGGGCCCTGGAGGAGAGAGGAAGGCAGGGGAGAGAAAAGGAGTTCTGGTTCCTCTCCCCTTCTCCTTGGATTTCCTTTGCCTTCTTGTTGTAAGAGATCCTTACACCCCTTCTGGCTTCCTGGGGGGTTTTCTTCCTTTCTCATTCTTTCATTCCCTTGTTTTCTTTGGATTATTTTTCCCCTACCCTTCTCTCACTCCACACCTATTGGTCTTCCAACAAAGGCCTCTTTTTTTTTATCCTACTTTCCTTCATCACAGTTAGCCTTTTCCTTGAGTCTTTTTTTTAACATTTCCAATTCTCGTGTTGTTCTAACCTCGGTCCCTCCCCAAAAAAATAATAATTTTTCAACTGCCTTTATTGAAGTCATTTGCAAATGGAGCTCCTTCTCTCATATCGATGTTCTTTTGCAGGTTAAAGTTCAACAATTTTATCTTAAGTGTTTTTTTCTTTTTGGCAAAATTCAAATTAGATATAATTTTATCTTCATATCCTGTGTGGGAGAAATAGTTACAAGATAGAGTACAGGGTTGAGGTGCTTGGCTAATAAAGGCATCTTGTTTCTCTCCGTTACCATCCTCTTACAACATTCAAGCATTTTGCAAACTTCAAAATCGCAATGAATCTCTTTCAAAAAGATGCGATGCATTTTCCTATTCCCTCATTTAAGTCACCTTCGCCCTTTCCTAGTTGCGAAGAAATATTCGCTATCATCAAGTGGAGTTTCATCAACAGTGTATTATGATGATCCTTTTTTCTACCATGAATATAATTTTACTTCTATAACACTGCCCCTAAGACAGAACCCACTTCCCTATAATTAGCGTTTATAAACAGGCAACAGACATCAGGAGGCTGGTTTAAGTTGTAATAAGTTACAATGAGTGTTAAAAAAACTCATCTGGTTAATGAGCTTAATTACAATCCTTTTCATATTAGCTGTTAGCCACATAAATAGAGTCAGCGTCAAAATGTCTTTGTTTCCAATACATTAAATCTTTCCGTATTCCTTTACTCCTTCAGAGCGAGAACGCTTTGTCCCTTTGAAGAGTTACGTCGGCTTTATTTCGTGGATTAATGTCCCGTTTCCTTTTGTGGCATTATTCCATAAATATACTTGTTATGGAATAATGTTAAACTGTGGCATTATTCCGTAATTACAGTTGTTATTGAATAATGTTAAAATGTGGCATTACTCCTTAAATATAGTTGTTATGGAATATTGTTAAAATGTGGCATTATTCATTAAATATAGTTGTTATGGAATAATGTTATCATTTGGCATTGTTCCTTGAATATAGATTTTATTGAATAATGTGGAAATGTGGCATTATTCCTTAAATATAGTTGTTATGGAATAATGTTAAAATGTGGCATTATTCATTGAATATAGTTCTTATGGAATAATGTTATCATTTGGCATTATTCCTTAAATATAGTTGTTATAGAATAATGTTATCATGTAGCATTATTCCTTAAATATAGTTGTTATGGAATTATGTTGTGGCATTATCACTTAAATATAGCTATAATGGAATAATATTATCATGTGGCATTATTCCTTAAATATAGTTGTTATGGAATAATGTTATGTGGCATTATCACTTAAATATAGTTATAATGGAATAATGTTATCATGTGACATTATTCCTTAAATATAACTGTCATGGAATAATGATATTAGTCTCTGGACGAATGTTTGCACTCGGTTATCTAGAAAAGAAGGTTGAGATTGCAACATATCAAACGACAATGAAACTTGCAGTCTAACGCAAGCAGCAATAGTTCAACAGAGGTGGCACACATATGTTGCGCTCTCTTCATTACTATTTATTTCAACTGATCCAAACCAGGTGATTATTCAAAGCTTGACCGGCAGATGCAGAAAAACGTCGGGAAAAAATTGCTCGTTTGAGATTTCCGTATCACTATTCAAATGATATGGCCCCATATTTGCTCTTGTTAGACCTCCCAGTAACTGTTGTTGTGGAAATTGCTCAAGTGAAAAAGCCCAATAATTGCTCATACGCCATGAAAGGTCGTGTGATGTTCCTTTATAAATTCTCGAGCGTTATTGCCCGAAGTCTTAGCTTCCCCACCTGTTTAGTCTTCTCCAAGTCTTAGAGAAAACATTTCAACAGTAATCCTGATTAACGTTGCTCTTACATGAATTAACTTATTTCCTATTAAAGTTTATAGTCGGTAAACTGCTTCTGTATAGACACAAAGGATGTGTCGTTTCCTTCAGCAATCTAAAATTTCCAACACATTTATCAACGGGTTGAACTTTGGTGTAGTAAACACCAATTACGAATTTAGGGAAAATATTTTTAGTTCGGGAAAGTACCATTTTCTATATTTCTTTATGCAGGCTAACCATTCTTTTTTAAAGGTTTTTAAAAGCCACTCATGAATGGCACAGGCAAGGGACAGCGAAACCTTGAGACTGACCAAATATAAATTCGTTAGCGCCAAAGCGGTTCCTCCACGCAAGCTAGGATCAAGGAGGGGCAGTCAGCGGGTACATATACAGTATAGGCTCCTCCAAATCAAGCATCCTTAGCTCGCAAGGATGGTGAGGTTACAGACACTAAGGGAACTTACGGGTATGAGTTGAACTCGAACCCCTGTCTGGCAACCGACAGGCAGAGACGTTACGTACTTTCATCTTTATCTGGTAAAAATCACTCGTATTCCGAGAAAAAAAATAAAAAATTCAACCATCTACTGAACAAAATCTAATCCTCCATCTTTCTCTAATCTTACGCTACTCTCCAATTCTCCCTTAAACCATAAACCTCAAATCCTGCCTCAAAAGATAAACCTCCAATTCTCTTTCAATCCATAAACCTCCAATCCTCCTACAAAGGATATACCTCCAATCCTCCCTCAAACCATAAACCTCAAATCCTGCCTCAAGAGATACACCTCCAATTCTCTTTCAATCCATAAACCTCCAATCCTCCCACAAGAGATAAACCTTTATTCCTCCCTCAAACCATAAACCTCCAATCCTCCCTCAAAAGATAAACCTTCAATCTTCCCTCAGACCATAAACCTCCAATCATCCCTCAAAAGATAAACCTTCAATCTTCCCTCAGACCATAAACCTCCAATCCTCCCTCAAAAAATAAACCTTCAATCTTCCCTCAGACCAAAAACCTCCAATCCTCCCTCAAAAGATAAACCTTCAATCTTCCCTCAGACCAAAAACCTCCAATCCTCCGTCAAAAGATAAACCACTAATCCTCCCGCAAACCATAAACCTCCAATCCTACCTCAAAAGATAAACCACTAATACTCCCTCAAAACATAAACCTTCAATCCTCACTCAAACCATAAGCCTCAAATTATCCCCCAAAAGATAAACCTCCAATCCTCTATTAGACCATAAACCTCCAATCCTACCTCAAAAGATAAACCTTGAATCCTCCCTCAAAATATAACCTTCCAATACTTTCTCAAAAGATAGGCCTTCAATCCTCCACCAAATCATAAACCTCCAATCCTCCCTCAAAATATAAACCTCCAATCTTCCCTTCAACCATAGACCTCCAATCCTCCCTTGAAAGATAAACCTAGTATCTTCCCTTCAACGATAAACCTACAATCCTCCCTCAAAAGATAAACCTACAATCTTCTCTTCAACGATAAACCTCCAAACTTCCCTCAAAAGATAAACCTCCAATCCTCCTTAAAACCATAAACCTGCAAACTTCCCTCAAAAGATAAACCTCCAATCCTCCTTAAAACCATAAACCTCCAATCCTCCCTCAAAAGATATACCTCCAATCCTCCTTAAAACTATAAACCTCCAATCCTCCCTCAAAAGATAAAACCTCCAATCCTCCTTAAAACCATAAACCTGCAAACTTCCCTCAAAAGATAAACCTCCAATCCTCCTTAAAACCATAAACCTCCAATCCTCCCTCAAAAGATATACCTCCAATCCTCCTTAAAACTATAAACCTCCAATCCTCCCACAAAAGATAAACCTTCAATCCTCCCTCAAACCATAAACCTCCAACCCTCCCTCAAATGACAAACCTCCAATCCTCGCTCGAAAGATAAACCTCCAATCCTCTTTCAAAAAGTAAACCTCCAATCATCCCTCAAAACCATAAACCTCCAATCCTCCCTCAAATGACAAATCTCGTATCCTTCCTCAAACTATAAAATTCGAATCCTCCTTTAAACCATAAACCTCCATTCTTACCTCAAACCCTAAACCTCCAATCCTCCCTCAAAAGATAAAATCTAGAATCATCCATCAAACCATAAACTTCAACTCCTTCCTCAAAAGATGAACCTCCAATACTCCCTAAAACAATAAACCTCCAATCCAACCTCAAACCATAAACCTCCAATACTCCCTCAAAAGATGAACCTCCAATTCTCACTCAACCCATAAACCTCCAATCCTACCCTAAACCATAAACCTCCGATCGTCTCTCAAACCATAAACCTCGGATCCTCTCTCAAACCATAAACCTCCGATCCTCTCTCAAACCATAAACCTCGGATCCTCTCTCAAACCATAAACCTCCGATCCTCTCTCAAACCATGAACCTCCAATTCTCCCTCAAAAGATAAAACTCCAATCCTCCATTAAACCAAAAAAATCCAGTCCTACCTCAAACCATAAAACTCCAATCATCCCTCAAAAGATAAACCACCAATCCTCCCTCAAAAGATAAAACCTAGAATCCTCCCTCAAACCATAAACATCCAATCCTTCCTCAAAAGATAGGCCGCCAATCCTCCTTCAAATCATAAACCTCCAATCCTCCCTCAAAAGGTAAACCTCCAATCTTCCCTTCAACGATAAACCTCCAACCCTCCCTCAAAAGATAAACCTCCAATACTCCCTCAAACCATAAACCTCCAATCCTCCCTCAAAAGATAAACCTCCAATCATATCTCAAACCATAAACCTCCAATCCTCCCTCAAAAGATAAACCTCCAATCCTCCTTCAAAAGATAAACCTCCAATCCCAACTCAAACCATTAACCGACAATCCTTCCTCAAAAGATAGGCTTCCAATCCTCCCTCAAATCATAAACCTCCAATCCTCCCTCAAAAGATAAAGCTCCAATGTTCCCTTCAACGATAAACCTTCAATCCTCCCCGAAAAGATAAACCACCAATCCTTCCTCAAACCATACACCTCCAATCTTCCCTCAAATGACAAACTTCCAATCCTCCCTCAAATAATAAACCTCCAATCCTCCGTCCAAATATAAAACCAAAAATTCTCCCTCAACCCATAAACTTCCAATCTTCCCTCAAAAGATAACCCTCCAATCCTTCCTCAAAAGATAGGCAACCCTCCAATCCTTCCTCAAAAGATAGGATTCCCATCCTCCCTCAAATCATAAACCTCCAATCCTCCCTCAAAAGATAAACCACTGATCCTCCCTCAAACCATAAACCACCAATCTTCCCTTCCACGATAAAAATCCAATCCTCCTTAAAAAAAATAAACATCCAATCCTCCCTCAAACCATAAACTTTCAATCCTCCCTCAAAAGATAAACCCCCAATCCTCCCTCAAATGACAAACCTCCAATCCTCCTTCAAAAGATAAACCTCCATTCCTCCTTCAAAATATAAATATCCAATCATCCCTCGACACCATAAACCTCCAATCCTAACACAAATGACAAACCTCTATTCCTCCCTCAAGCACATAAACCTCCAATCCTCCCTCAAACCATAAACCTCCAATCCTCCCTCAAATGTCAAACCTTCAATCCTCCCTCAAAAGATAAACCACCATTCCTCCCTCAAACCATAAACCTCCAATCCTCCCTCAAATGACAAACCTCCAATCCTCCCTCAAAACCATAAACCTCCAATCCTCCCTCAAAACCATAAACCTCCAATCCTCCCTCAAATGACAAACTTCCAATCTTCCCTCAAAAGATAACCCTCCAATCCTTCCTCAAAAGATAGGCAACCCTCCAATCCTTCCTCAAAAGATAGGATTCCCATCCTCCCTCAAATCATAAACCTCCAATCCTCCCTCAAAAGATAAACCACTGATCCTCCCTCAAACCATAAACCACCAATCTTCCCTTCCACGATAAAAATCCAATCCTCCTTAAAAAAAATAAACATCCAATCCTCCCTCAAACCATAAACTTTCAATCCTCCCTCAAAAGATAAACCCCCAATCCTCCCTCAAATGACAAACCTCCAATCCTCCTTCAAAAGATGAACCTCCATTCCTCCTTCAAAATATAAATATCCAATCACCCCTCGACACCATAAACCTCCAATCCTAACACAAATGACAAACCTCTATTCCTCCCTCAAGCACATAAACCTCCAATCCTCCCTTAAACCATAAACCTCCAATCCTCCCTCAAATGACAAACCTCCAATCCTCCCTCAAAACCATAAACCTCCAATCCTCCCTCAAAACCATAAACCTCCAATCCTCCCTCAAATGACAAACCTCTAATCCTCCCTCAAAAGATAAACCACCAATACTCCCTCAAAATATAAATCTCCAATCATCCCTCAAACCATAAACCTCCAATCCTTCCACAAATGACAAACCTCCATTCCTCCCTCAAACCATAAACCTCCAATCCTCCCTCAAACCATAAACCTCCAATCCTCCCTCAAAAGATAAACCTCCATTTCTCCCTCAAAAGATAAACCTCCAATCCTCCCTCAAAAGATAAACCTCCATTTCTCCCTCAAATGACAAACCTCCAATCCTCCCTCAAAAGATAAACCTCCATTTCTCCCTCAAATGACAAACCTCTAATCCTCCCTCAAAAGATAAACCTCCAATCCTCCCTCAAAAGATAAACCTCCATTCCTCCCTCAAAATATAAATCTCCAATCATCCCTCAAACCATAAACCTCCAATCCTTCCACAAATGACAAACCTCCATTCCTCCCTCAAACCATAAACCTCCAATCCCCCCTCAAATGTCAAACCTCCAATCCTCCCTCAAAAGATAAACCTCCATTTCTCCCTCAAAAGATAAACCACCAATCCTCCCTCAAACCACAAACCTCCAATCCTCCCTCAAAACCATAAACCTCCAATCCTCCCTCTAATGACAAACCTCCAATCCTCCCTCAAAAGATAAACCACCATTCCTCCCTCAAACCATATACCTCCAATCCTCCCTCAAATGACAAACCTCCAATCCTCCCCGAAAAGATAAACCTCCAATCCTCCCTCAAAACCATAAACCTCCAATCCTTCCTCAAATGACAAACCTCCAATCCTCCCTCAAAAGATAAACCTCCAAACCTCCCTCAAACCATAAACCTCCATTCCTCCCTTAAAAGATAAACCTCCAATCCTCCCTCAAAACCATAAACCTCCAATCCTCCCTCAAAAGAAAAACCTCCAATCCTCCCTCAAAAGAAAAACCTCCAATCCTCCCTCAAAAGATAAACCTCCATTCCTCCCTTAAAAGATAAACCACCAATCCTCCCTCAAACCACAAACCTCCAATCCTTCCTCAAAACCATAAACCTCCAATCCTCCCTCAAAAGATAAACCACCAATCCTCCCTAAAACCATAAACCTCCATTCCTCCCTCAAAAGATAAACCTCTAATCCTCCCTCAAAACCATAAACCTCCCTCAAAAGATAAAATCTAGAATCATCCATCAAACCATAAACTTCAACTCCTTCCTCAAAAGATGAACCTCCAATACTCCCTAAAACAATAAACCTCCAATCCAACCTCAAACCATAAACCTCCAATACTCCCTCAAAAGATGAACCTCCAATTCTCACTCAACCCATAAACCTCCAATCCTACCCTAAACCATAAACCTCCGATCGTCTCTCAAACCATAAACCTCGGATCCTCTCTCAAACCATAAACCTCCGATCCTCTCTCAAACCATAAACCTCGGATCCTCTCTCAAACCATAAACCTCCGATCCTCTCTCAAACCATGAACCTCCAATTCTCCCTCAAAAGATAAACCTCCAATCCTCCATTAAACCAAAAAAATCCAGTCCTACCTCAAACCATAAAACTCCAATCATCCCTCAAAAGATAAACCACCAATCCTCCCTCAAAAGATAAAACCTAGAATCCTCCCTCAAACCATAAACATCCAATCCTTCCTCAAAAGATAGGCCGCCAATCCTCCTTCAAATCATAAACCTCCAATCCTCCCTCAAAAGGTAAACCTCCAATCTTCCCTTCAACGATAAACCTCCAACCCTCCCTCAAAAGATAAACCTCCAATACTCCCTCAAACCATAAACCTCCAATCCTCCCTCAAAAGATAAACCTCCAATCATATCTCAAACCATAAACCTCCAATCCTCCCTCAAAAGATAAACCTCCAATCCTCCTTCAAAAGATAAACCTCCAATCCCAACTCAAACCATTAACCGACAATCCTTCCTCAAAAGATAGGCTTCCAATCCTCCCTCAAATCATAAACCTCCAATCCTCCCTCAAAAGATAAAGCTCCAATGTTCCCTTCAACGATAAACCTTCAATCCTCCCCGAAAAGATAAACCACCAATCCTTCCTCAAACCATACACCTCCAATCTTCCCTCAAATGACAAACTTCCAATCCTCCCTCAAATAATAAACCTCCAATCCTCCGTCCAAATATAAAACCAAAAATTCTCCCTCAACCCATATACTTCCAATCTTCCCTCAAAAGATAACCCTCCAATCCTTCCTCAAAAGATAGGCAACCCTCCAATCCTTCCTCAAAAGATAGGATTCCCATCCTCCCTCAAATCATAAACCTCCAATCCTCCCTCAAAAGATAAACCACTGATCCTCCCTCAAACCATAAACCACCAATCTTCCCTTCCACGATAAAAATCCAATCCTCCTTAAAAAAAATAAACATCCAATCCTCCCTCAAACCATAAACTTTCAATCCTCCCTCAAAAGATAAACCCCCAATCCTCCCTCAAATGACAAACCTCCAATCCTCCTTCAAAAGATAAACCTCCATTCCTCCTTCAAAATATAAATATCCAATCATCCCTCGACACCATAAACCTCCAATCCTAACACAAATGACAAACCTCTATTCCTCCCTCAAGCACATAAACCTCCAATCCTCCCTCAAACCATAAACCTCCAATCCTCCCTCAAATGTCAAACCTTCAATCCTCCCTCAAAAGATAAACCACCATTCCTCCCTCAAACCATAAACCTCCAATCCTCCCTCAAATGACAAACCTCCAATCCTCCCTCAAAACCATAAACCTCCAATCCTCCCTCAAAACCATAAACCTCCAATCCTCCCTCAAATGACAAACCTCTAATCCTCCCTCAAAAGATAAACCACCAATCCTCCCTCAAAAGATAAACCTCCATTCCTCCCTCAAAATATAAATCTCCAATCATCCCTCAAACCATAAACCTCCAATCCTTCCACAAATGACAAACCTCCATTCCTCCCTCAAACCATAAACCTCCAATACTCCCTCAAACCATAAACCTCCAATCCTCCCTCAAAAGATAAACCTCCATTTCTCCCTCAAAAGATAAACCTCCAATCCTCCCTCAAAAGATAAACCTCCATTTCTCCCTCAAATGACAAACCTCCAATCCTCCCTCAAAAGATAAACCTCCATTTCTCCCTCAAATGACAAACCTCTAATCCTCCCTCAAAAGATAAACCTCCAATCCTCCCTCAAAAGATAAACCTCCATTCCTCCCTCAAAATATAAATCTCCAATCATCCCTCAAACCATAAACCTCCAATCCTTCCACAAATGACAAACCTCCATTCCTCCCTCAAACCATAAACCTCCAATCCTCCCTCAAATGTCAAACCTCCAATCCTCCCTCAAAAGATAAACCTCCATTTCTCCCTCAAAAGATAAACCACCAATCCTCCCTCAAACCACAAACCTCCAATCCTCCCTCAAAACCATAAACCTCCAATCCTCCCTCTAATGACAAACCTCCAATCCTCCCTCGAAAGATAAACCACCATTCCTCCCTCAAACCATATACCTCCAATCCTCCCTCAAATGACAAACCTCCAATCCTCCCCGAAAAGATAAACCTCCAATCCTCCCTCAAAACCATAAACCTCCAATCCTTCCTCAAATGACAAACCTCCAATCCTCCCTCAAAAGATAAACCTCCAAACCTCCCTCAAACCATAAACCTCCATTCCTCCCTTAAAAGATGAACCTCCAATCCTCCCTCAAAACCATAAACCTCCAATCCTCCCTCAAAAGAAAAACCTCCAATCCTCCCTCAAAAGATAAACCTCCATTCCTCCCTTAAAAGATAAACCACCAATCCTCCCTCAAACCACAAACCTCCAATCCTTCCTCAAAACCATAAACCTCCAATCCTCCCTCAAAAGATAAACCACCAATCCTCCCTAAAACCATAAACCTCCATTCCTCCCTCAAAAGATAAACCTCTAATCCTCCCTCAAAACCATAAACCTCCAATCCTCCCTCAAATGACAAACCTCCAATCCTCCCCGAATAGATAAACCTCCAATCCTTCCTCAAAACCATAAACCTCCAATCCTCCCTCAAATGACAAACCTCCAATCCTCCCCCAAAATATAAACCTCCAAACCTCCCTCAAACCATAAACCTCCATTCCTCCCTCAAAAGATAAACCTCCAATCCTCCCTCTAATCCTCCCTCAAAAGATAAACCACCAATCCTCCCTCAAACCATAAAACTCTAATCCTCCCTCGAAACCATAAACATCCAATCCTCCCTCAGAAGATAAACCTCCAATCATCCCTTAAAAACAAACCACCAATCCTCCATCAAAAGATAAACCTCGTATCCTCTCTCAAATTATAAATCTCCAATCCCACACAAAAGATCAACCTCCAATCCTCACTCAAACCATAAACCTCAAATCTTCCCTTAAAACATAAACCCCCCAATTCTCCCTCAAACTGTAAACCTTGAATCCTCCCTCAAAAGATATCCCTCCAATCCTCCCTCAAACCATAAACCTCAAATCCTCTCTCAAAAGATAACCTTCAAATCCTCCCTCAAACCATAAACCTCCAATACTCCCTCAAACCATAAACCTTCAAAACTCCTTCAAAAGAAAAACCTTCAATCCTCCCTCAAATGATAAACCACCAATCCTCCCTCAAAATATAATCCTCCAATCCTACCTCAAATCATAAAACTCCAATCCTCCCTCAAACCATAAACCTCCAATCCTCCCTCAAAAGATAAACCTCCAATCCTCCCTCAAAAGATAAACCTCCAATCCCAACTCAAACCATTAACCGACAATCCTTCCTCAAAAGATAGGCTTCCAAACTCCTTCAAAAGAAAAACCTTCAATCCTCCCTCAAATGATAAACCTCCAATCCTCCCTCAAAAGATAATCCTCCAATCATATCTCAAACCATAAACCTCCAATCCTCCCTTAAAAGATAAACCTCCAATCATATCTCAAACCATAAACCTCCAATCCTCCCTCAAAAGATAAACCTCAAATACTCCATCAAATAATAAACCTCCAATCCTCCATCAAAAGATAAACCTCCAATCCTCCCTCAAAAGATAAACCTCAAATACTCCATCAAATAATAAACCTCCAATCCTCCATCAAAAGATAAACCTCCAATCCTCCCTCAAAAGATAAACCTCCAATCATATCTCAAACCATAAACCTCCAATCCTCCATCAAAAGATAAACCTCCAATCCTCCCTCAAAAGATAGACCTACAATCATATCTCAAACCATAAACCTCCAATCCTCCCTCAAAAGATAAACCTCAAAAACTCCATCAAACCATAAACCTCCAATCCTCCATCAAAAGATAAACCTCCAATCCTCCCTCAAAAGATAAACCTCCAATCATATCTCAAACCATAAACCTCCAATCCTCCCTCAAAAGATAAACCTCCAATACTCCCTCAAACCATAAACCTCCAATTCTCCCTCAAAAGACAAACCTCCAATCCTCCCTCAAACCATAAACCTCCAATCCTCCCTCAAAAGACAAACCTCCAATCCTCCCTCAAACCATAAACCTCCAATCCTCCCTCAAAAGACAAACCTCCAATCCCCCCTCAAACCATAAACCTCCAATCCTCCCTCAAAAGATAAACCTCCAATCCTCCCTGAAACCATAAACCTACCTCCCCATTCAGACTAGCTCCTCTTTTGAATTCGTGGGGTTATCTCTCATCCTTGGGAACACTCATTACTAATTAGGAGGATCGCTCACGGTCTGTTGGAGTCTACACGAATTACTCAGACCCTTCCAGTCCCTTGTTTGGTCTCACTGAGACATTCCAGATATCACATAGAGTCTACAACTTGACTGGGACATTACTGGCATCGGCTGCTCCGGAAAAAAACCCTACAAGAGGACATTACGTGATGTCAGGAGGTGAAGACATCTGATTTTAAGATGTCGATTTTTACCAAGTCCTTGCTAGCGATCGTTGGCCTTTAAGAAAGGTTAACGTTTTTAGAGAATTCCAAGTCAACTGTTGTTGTAGTTTTTGTTATTGTTATTATTATCATTATTATTATTATTATTATTATTATTATTATTATTATTATTATTATTACAAGCTAAGTTACACCACTAGTCGGAAAAGCAAGATGCTATAAGCACGAGGGTTCCAACAGGGGAATATAGACCAGTAAGGCAAGAAAACAAGGAAACAAATAAACTGCAAGAGAAGTAATGAACAATTAAAATAAACTATTTCAAGAACAGTAACATTATAAATTCGATCTTTCATATATAACCTATAAGAATAGAAAATACAACAGGAAGAAAAATAATATAGAATACTATATACCTTCAAGAAATAGAGCTCTAATCCAAATTAACTGACGACCATGGTACAATCCGTGATTCGAGAACAATGGTTTGATTTTATAGTGTCCTCCCCCAAGAAGAGCTGCTTACCATAGCCAAAGAGTCTCTTCTACCCTTACACAGAGGAAAGTAGCTACTGAACAATTACAGTACAGTAGTTAACCCTTTGAGCGAAGAAAAATTGTTTGGTAATCTCAATGCTGTCACGTGTGTAAGGACATAGGAGATTATCAAAAGAATAGGGCAGCCAATTCAGTGTATGTGTAGGCAAGGCAAAATGATCCGTAACCAGAGAGAGGGATTCAATGTAGTACTGTCTGGCCAGTCAAAGGACCAAATAACAGTGGTTACCTTTTATGACACGTTAGCGTTTCAAGATAATTCCAAATCACGCTATCGTTACCACTTATGACAGTTTAGCGTTCAAGAGAATTCCATACTACGCTATCGTAACCTCTTACGATAGGTTAGCGTTTTACGAGAACTGGTCACGCTATGTCATGGTGATCGAGGTCTTGCCATATAGTTGGTGTCTATTTACTCTTCCTAAGAAAAAGTCTCTTCAAATCGATGAAAATAGAAACTTAACTTTAAAATATACCTTCAAGGCATTAACACTAAAATTATAAAGAATTGGACAGAGAAGTGTATAACGAGTTATCTTACTCTCCCCCAAGTAGCGAAACATTAATATAGAACACTATTATTATTATTATTATTATTATTATTATTATTATTATTATTATTATTATTATTATTAAAAAAAATCATAACTGAACATGATGAAAAAGCATTGACTACGTATGTCTCCACCCAGGAAACATGTAGTTGTAATTAACTTTCTATCCAAGTAAAATGTAATGAGATAATAGGAAAGTAGCTTATTTGATTCATTCTATGCAAAACACAGATATCAAACCAAAAGAAGTAAGCCATAATAAATATCTTCACATTAAATAAAAATATAATAAACGTGAAGCCTTAAATTAAGAGGAAATTAAACAGATGCTTAAAACTAACATACATAAATCTAGAGAGCTGGTTTTTATCGTCTAAAAAAGAGGATAAAATATGCCACAGCAGTAGAAGGCATTAAAGAAACCCTAGCACCAGAAACTTTTATAATAGGCCAAGACCTAAGCCCGGCAAAATAAATTTCGTCTAGGGTTAACAGCTCGCTTTAAAGTCACAGCAGTAAATTTCTTCGGGAGCTACGGATAAATCTCCTTCTAATTACAAGACAGATCTATTGTAGTTTACATACCCCTTACTCTCTCTCTCTCTCTCTCTCTCTCTCTCTCTCTCTCTCTCTCTCTCTCTCTCTCTCTCTCTCTCTCTCTCATGATGAAAATAACTGTAACAATTCAGGTTTGGTTTGATATACAAAGAATATATCTCTCCCATGTTAAGAGCGGAGATACACAATAAACCTGTGTAATTATTATTATTATTATTATTATTATTATTATTATTATTAACCCATACCCCAACGAAGGTGGAAGGAGTTTATGTTTTTGTCCATGTGTGTCTGTTTGTTTGTTTGTGAACAGCTTCCTAGCCACAATTATCAGAGATTAAATGTTATGTTGAAACGAGGAAGTGATTCCATTTTGAAAGTTCTAGGTCAAAGGTCACGGTCAAGATCGAGCGAAAGGTCGACAGACTTAACCCCACCCATAATTCCATGTACACCTACGGTCTAAATTGATTTTGGGATAGACAAGCTGGTTTCGAGAAATATACTAGTGGCGGATGTCTGCACGTTGAGTGTTTTTCCAGTTATTATTATTATTATTATTATTATTATTATTATTATTATTATTATTATTATTATTAGCTAAGCTACAATCGTAGTTGGAATAGCAATGTACTATAAGCCCAAGGGCTCCAATAGGAAAAATAGCCCAGTAAGCAAAACTAATAAAGAAACAAATAAAAAGGTCATGCCTAAGTCCAGAATCTACACGATAGAACAAGAACTATTGTGTAATAAAGGTATAAAAATATAAAATAGCACAAATTTAAATTCCTCGTTCCTTTCTACAGCCAATATATCTATATGAATCTTTCAACCTGACAGCATGTCTATAGATACGCGCGTAAATTCACGCTCGGGAAAACTCAAAACAACATTTGATTGATGTTACTCTCCGTTTCTGACCCGAGCTGCCCCCCCCCCCCCCCCCCACCCCCACCCTTCCCTGGCCCAGTGTTCACTAGCATATGTATCTCCAATACTGGTTGTCACTTGAATGCAAAGTGCAAATGGATACAGAGTTGTACTACATGTGCTTGCATGCAGTATTAACGCGTGTATCTGTCACATGTCCCATTTATCTTCTTGAAGAACATGGTGTACTTTTGCATTTACAGTTGAATTTTCAGAGAATATTAACTATCGATTTTTCGATTCGTACATTACTTTTAGACTAAACTTACATATGTGTCTGTATATGTATACCTGTATGTGTACAAGTATGTATATGTCTATGTAAATATCTACGTATATGGATAAGGCTACCATTATTGATATAAAGATTTTGTATTGAAAGTCAAAACAAGAATTTACCGGTCACCAGAAATGACCCTTTCTGGCAGGTGTCTAATGAGGTTTGATCTCCACCCAGGAAACACCTGATAACAGCACAGGTAGCTGGTATGGGAGCGTCATTGTTCTATAAGTCTCCATATATATGGTATTACGTTTACTGTACCTATAAAATGTAAAGAAACCTCGTTCAATAAATCAGTCCCCTGAAAAAGTATCACGAAACTAGTCAGGACTTAATCTTATTTTTCATATTTTCATTTTCCGTTTTATTTATTAATTTTTTTTGCATCTGAGCATCACGTTTCCCTGTGATTTTTACTAATATATGTGTGTGTATATATATATATATATATATATATATATATATATATATATATATATATATATATATATATATATACATATATATACTTATATATATATAAATATATATATATATATATATATATATATATATATATATATATAAATATATATATAATATATGATTACATATTCTTAAGAACATTGCTTCTACTTCCTTTTGCACAACTTGAAATATACTACTATGAAAGTTTTCGGCTTTTAATCTGACCCATAGTAGCTTACATTACCAACTGTTTGATCCAGTCCGAGTACTGAACGCACGCCATTCGAAATATTGCCATTGTAATTCCCTCTGAGAGCTTGATCTACACAGCCACTCTGGAATAGAATTCCCATTACGCGTTCCCATTATTCCTCAAAACCGATCGGGTATGAAATTCTAAATTGTCGTTCCATTTATTCCCACAATTTTAATTCCCGTCAATTCCAAACTTCGCCCGTATCAATCGGGAAATATTTCAAATTGAAACTGGCTTACAACTCAAAGAGCTATGGAAAGAATATGACTGGAATACTATTAAGCGATAGAAAAAGAGAAAAATGTATACGATAGTAAACTAAAGTAGTGGTTATTCTGACACTATGTAAAAAAAGACATTGGAAGAACGTATAGCGAAAATGAAAGATTATATCCGGACAATAGGAGTATAAGACTTGGTCCCTCCAGATGGCAAAAGAAGCAGGAGAATGAAGAGAAGACTACGAATTAACGAGCTAAGAAAATTTGCAAGTATAGGATGGCATAGAAAGACCATAAACAGATGGCAGTGGAAGAACATGTCTGAAGCCATTATCCACGGATGATGATTCTACTGTATATATATATATATATATATATATATATATATATATATATATATATACATACGTACACACAAATATATACTGTATATATATATATATATATATATATATATATATATATATATATATACATATATATATATATATATATATATATATATATAATATATATATATATATAATATATATATATATCTTCCTTATTTAATACCATTCCTCCGAGTAGCTACTTATAAAATTCAAAGTCAATTCCTACTATTCAAAACTACATTGCACAAGATCTGTCTCTAAAGAGTTCCATAATTTGATTTCAAATACAGTCATTACCATACTTTCAATTTCAAATCTCCGTTTCCTAAAACAATCTTTCAAATAAAGAGTAAACAAGCCTTACTAGAATCTCTAATGTCCCAGAAAACAAGTCAAATAAGGATAGGATTAAAATTGTGCATTTACATCACAAATCAAGATCTTAAGAATGATCTAGTTGCGGTTACATTAAAGTCGTATGCATATAAAGTGAATATCTACTGTAATGCTCGCGACTGTTACAAAGCCACCTCTCTCTCTCTCTCTCTCTCTCTCTCTCTCTCTCTCTCTCTCTCTCTCTCTCTCTCTCTCTCTCTCTCTCCCAAACGTCATTACGGTGCAAAACATTCATTAAATAACAAGTACCTAATTGCCAGTCTAAATCAACCAACTGGGTTTTGAATACAAAGTCAGCCATATTGTCCCTTTCAAAAAATGAGTTCAGGTTGCACCATTACCCCCAAAACAGATAATGATCCCTCAGAGATAGAAAGAGTGAGTCTTAGTTTGAGTAACAAAATTTATAGTTATAAAAAGTATCTTTATTTTAATTAAAACTATCAGCTCCTCGGACATATAGATATCCGCATTTCTATTGGTTATGAAATGGCAAAAAGGACTGTGTTTTCAAACTGAATACGCAACTGCATCGAGGATGAGTTGATTTATACGCAATCGATATGCTTTTGCATTTGAGCACGAGATAGTTAAACGTGGAGTGCATCGACCGTTGACATTTCTAAAACACTGACTATCGCCACAATGCACTCGATACCAAAACGGCCAACAGACATTCCAAATATATACCGGTGTTTACGATGAGTAAAATGCTAATTAACCTTGTAAAAAACATTATCAGCCTGGTGTAAGTTACAGAGGACTATGGTAAGATATACAAATCTCGAAGAGGAGGAATTCGAATACCTTATGTTTAAATCCTGGAAAATCTAATATTTTCATTATTGCTATTTTTTTCACAATTGACTGTCATTTCCGGCCCAACACGGGCCCTTAAGCAATTAGTAAAAGAATATTGTTTTACCAAAAATATTTTACAAAAAAAAAAATAAATAAATAAAAAATAAACAAAAATAAATAATATTTCCTATATTCGTAGATCGTAATATGAATATGTAAACGTAACACTATAAATAAGTTCTAGCAAATCAATTAAAATCTCGATGAAACAGTCTGATGTTAAAAATTAATCTTATTACATTGAAAAGACTATATGATATTAAAAGTAATGATACTGCAATAACATATTATAATTAAGCTATATGCTGACATTAAAATAAAAAGAAAGGCATCCCATGAAATTTCAAAAGAATGTAAGTCTGCAAACCCTATATTAAAGTTTTTATATCAACAGCAGTTTTTTTAATGAATCCTCTTAATTAAGACTTCACTAAGGATGACATTCAATATTATCTAATGGGTATCAGTTTTCATGTTCTGGGCCTTATATATATATATATATATATATACATATATATATATATACACACACACACACACACACAAACCAATCATACCTATATGAATAAAATATATATATATATATATATATATATAATATATATATATATATATATATATATATATCATCTCCTCCTACGCCTATTGACGCAAAGGGCCTCGGTTAGATTTCGCCAGTCGTCTGTATCTTGAGCTTTTAATTCAACAGTTATGCATTCAACATATCCTACTTCGCGCTTCATAGTCCTAAACCATGTAGGCCTGCGTTTTCCAACTCTTCTAGTGCCTTGTAGAGCCCAGCTGAACGTTTGGTGAACAAATCTCTTTTGGGGAGGGCGAAGACCATGTCCAAACCATCTCCATCTACCTCTCATCATGACCTCATCTACATGGGACTCGAGAAATCTCTTATAGTTTCATTTCTAATCCTGTCCTGCCATTCAACTCCCAATATCCTTTTGAGGGCTCTGTTCTCAAATCTACTAAATCTATTGGAGATTGGTTTCACTGTCATACCATGACTATGTCCATGGAGTAACAACGATTTCACAAAATATTTATATATTTTATTTAACCTAGCCATTGTCTGGTTGGCTTTTTTAAATCTTTCGCTAAACTCTACTTCTAAAGACCCTATATTGGAGATAATAGTTCATAAATACTTAATTGGTTCTACATCATCAATCCTTTCTCCTTCCAATGATATTTCATTTTCCATTGCATACTCCGTTCTCATCATCTTTGTCTTTCTTCTATTTATCTTCAGCCAAACCTTGTGTGATATTTTATGCATTCTGTTAAGCAAGCATTGCAAAACTTGTGGTGTCAGCTGACAAGGTCAGCATCATCTGCATACTCTAGGTCTGCTAAATTCCTATCA
>NC_090763.1:2448593-2466093 GCF_036898095.1 Palaemon carinicauda
CTTACAATAACTTGTGGTGTTTACATAATGTAGAACAGGGCAGAAACAGAAATGATAATTTTTGTCTTCTACATACATCTTCAAAGGAACCATTAGACCTATATAACATTATATAAATTGTCCTACATATGCTTCCAATTATAACGCAAAATGTTGCTTCCGTATTTCTGCTTTTTTGAAATTGTCCATATATATATATATATATATATGTGTGTGTGTGTGTGTATGAATGTATATATGTATATCTATGGATATATATATATGTATATATATATTATACATATATGCATATATATATATGTATATATATATAATATATATATAAACATAATTGTTTGTGTGTACAATTTATCGTATATGGTTATTGCATTGTGGCAGAGTTACTTTAAGTATATATATATATATATATATATAAACATACATACACACATATATATATACAGTATATATATATATATATATATATGTGTGTGTATATATATGTGTATCCGTGTGTGTGTATATATATACATATATGTGTGTGCGTGTGTGTGCGCGCGCGTGTGTGTGTGTCTTTGTGTGTATTTTTGAGCAAGTTGATTCACGTTTACAATTAATACATAGTGTCTTAGTAGTCTCTGAAAATCATAGACATCATCTCTTTAGTGAAACTAAGCTTCAGTTGGGTATTGGGATTATACGAAAATGACATTTATGTTTTTGCATTTAATATTTGGTGTTAGTGGTATGTAGCGGAAATTTTAAGATAAAATAATACTTGGAAACTCCCAGAATATATAAAAAAAAACATAGATAATTGAATACTTTAGCTTTTTTAACGGAAAATTTCAAGATTTAAAAAGAAAAAAAAATATAAATGATTTTTCACAAGGTATCACACAATTTCATGTCCGATTTCATATCATCATCTCCTCCTACGCCTATTTACGTAAAGTCATCTCTATCTTAAGCTTTTAATTCAATACTTCTTCACTCATCATCTACTACTACATGCTTCATAGTCCTCACCCATGTAGGTCTGGGTTTTCCAACTCTTCTGTTGCCTTGTGGAACCCAGTTAAAAGTTTGGTGAACTAATCTCTCTTGGGGAGTAAGAAGAGCATGCCCAAATCATCTCCATCTACCCCTCATTATGACTTCATACACATATGGCTCCAGAGTAATCTCTCTAATCCTGTCCTGCCATTCAACTCCCAATATCCTTCTGAGGGCTTTGTTCTCAAAGTCTACTTATTCCAAATTGGACAAAGCTTACGATTCTAGTTGGTTCTGTACGGTCATTATCTTCTGCACAAAGCATGTCAAATCTCTCTCTCTCTCTCTCTCTCTCTCTCTCTCTCTCTCTCTCTCCTCGACGAAGAATTGCGTAAAAAAAAAAGTTATTCGATACGTGACGGCACAAAATAGTAAATCGAAAAAACGTAAAAACAATTTTTGTTGTATCCTAAAACCAAACTAGAGCTGTTTGTCCGGAAAAAAATTTTGTCTTTAACTTTTATATACCAGTAAATCAATGTATATTAATTGTAAACATATATAAATCTATATATTTATCTACGTAAATATATATATATATATATATAGAGAGAGAGAGAGAGAGAGAGAGAGAGAGAGAGAGAGAGAAATACATTTAATCTGGGGAGAGAAGTAAAGGGAAGAATATAAATAGAGACCGACAGACGCAAACATCAAAATACGAATATGGCTGGATAGAAAAGTTAAGATGTGTGTATATATATATATATATATATATGCATATATGTATATTATATATATATAAATATATATACATGCATGTTTGTATCTGTATTTTATGTATCCAGGTTGTATGTATCTCTCTCTCTCTTGCATACAACCTGGATACATAAAATACAGATACAAACATGCATTTATATATATATTTATATATATATATATATGTATATATATATATATATATATATCTTAATTTTTCTATCCAGTCATATTCGTATTTTGATGTTTGCGTCTGTCGGTCTCTATTTATATTCTTCCCTTTACTTCTCTCCCCAGATTAAATGTATTTCTCTCTCTCTCTCTCTCTCTCTCTCTCTCTCTCTCTCTCTATATATATATATATATATATACATATATATATATATATATATGTGTGTGTGTGTGTGTATATATACACATAGATACACTATATATACAAACATACATACATGCACACATACACACTTATATCGATCTGCAAAAGAGAACGACAAATTTACTAAAAGCAAGAAAGAAAAGAAAAATATCCTGTAACTAAAAAAATAATAATTTGCAAAATTATCTCAGGGAGAAAAAGCTAAGTTGAGTACAACAGTGAAATATTTTTTTTGCGATAAAAAAATCATGTAGGGTAATAAGAGATCCTTAATAGTCCTAAGAACTCCTCTCCTTCAGTTACGCCCTCTAGGCCTATATAAAATTTCGGAAGGAGCCAATTGGGAGATGCCTTCGAGAGACTATCTTGTCCTTAGCGATGTGATGGGAAATGTAAGAGCCAGGTTTATTTCCTTATCTCTGAACGTGATTTGTTTTAAGGATTTTTTTTCCACGCTCATATAAATGTTTGTAGCTGGGTTCGTTTTAATTTCTCTCTCTCTCTCTCTCTCTCTCTCTCTCTCTCTCTGCTAGGATGCGGAAATTCATTATCATTTATTTTTTTTATTTATTCAATACTTCTTCATTCATCATCTCCTACTCCGTGCTTCATAGTTCTCAGCCATGTAGGCTTGGGTCTTCCAATTCTTCTAGTGCCTTGTGGAGCTCAGCTGAACGTTTGGTGAACTAATCTCTCTTGTGGAGTGCGAAGAGTGTACCCAAACCATCTCCATCTACCCCTCACCTTGATCTCGTCCACATATGGCACTCGAGTAATCTCTCTTATAGTTTCATTTCTAATCCTGTCCTGCCATTTAACTCCCAATATCCTTCTGAGGGCTTTGTTCTCAAATCTACTAAATCTTTTGGAGATTGTTTCATTGTCATACCAGGACTCATGTCCATAGAGGAATACCGATCTCACTAAACTGATATATATTCTGATTTGTATATGTAATTTCAGGCGATTTGATTTCCAAATTTTGTTTAACCTAGCCAATACCCGATTTGCTTTTTTTCAATTTTTCACTAAACTCTAATTCTAAAGATCCTGTATTGGAGATCATAGTTCCTATATACTTGAATGATTCTACCTCATCAATCCTTTCTCCTTCCAATGATATTTCATCTTCCATTGCATAGTCCGTTCTCATCGTCTTTGTCTTTCATTTATTTATGTTCATCCCGACCTCATGCGATATTTCATGCAATCTTGTAAGCAAGCGTTGCAAATCCTGTGGGTTTTTGCCTAACTAGGAGAGCATCATCAGCATACTTTAGGTCTGTTAAATTCCTATCACCAATCCAGTCCAATCCTTCACCATCTCTGACTGTGTTCCACAATACAAAATCTATGAGGAGGATGAACAAGATAGGTGACAACTCCGCTGTTCACTGGAATTTCATTTGCTAAGACTCCATTAACAATACGTTTGCACTTGCTATGCTCATGAACAGTCTTAATCAAATATACATATTTAAGAGCAATTCCATAATAACCCAGAACTCTCCACAAAATTGGCCGGTGCACACTATCAAAGTCTTTTTCATAGTCCACAAATGCCATCAAAAGTGGATTTCTATATTCTACGCATTTCTGTACAATATGTCTCAAAGTATAAATTTGGTCAGTGCAACTTCTACCTTTTCTAAATCCTGCTTGTTCATCTCTCAGCTTTTCATCAATCTTTCTCTCCAGTCTCTTTAGAATAAGCATACTATATATTTTCATAACAACTGACGTAAGTGTTATGCCTCTGTAATTATTGCAATCAGTCAGGTCTCCTTTTTTCGCTATTTTCACCAACACACTTAACTCCCATTCTTGAGGTTTTGTTTCGTCATGCAACATTCTACAAAATAAGCTTGTAACTAGTCTGAGAGTTAACTCATTTTCGTCCAGTATCACCTCGACAGTTATTCCATCGTATCCTGGGGCTTTCCATCTTTAGTTTTTTTTTTTTTTTTTTTTTTTATGGTAGATTCGATTTCAAACACACTGAATTCATGCATGGGCTCCTCAAGGTCTTCATCAGCTTCAATTATATCAAACAAATTATTCCCTTCATATCTCATATTCATAACCCCATAAAGGTGTTCCATCCAACGTTGCCTTTCTTCATCTTTTGTTGCTATGACAGAGCAATCTCTTTTTTTTTTTTTTTTTTTTTTTTTTGATGGGTATGTGCTTGTTCATCTTATGTGTGTATACGAATATACATGTGTTATTGAATTTATAACTATTCCTAGAATTATATCGTAAAGTGCTCAATAGTATATACACAGCATATAGGTTTTAATTTAGTAAACATGTATAGAAATTAGAGCTGAGAAATTAAGCCTTTAACAAAAGCGAATGTCTAAAGAAACCTGCTCTGAAAAACATAATAAAAAAAAGTCTGAAAAATTCCAAATAAAAGGCAAGTGAAACAATAGAGGAAAGGAAGAAAGTAGGAAATCTTAAGCACCTTGCTGAAAGGACTAAGCCTTGAGATAATGGGTCGAGATGGGGATATTATGGGTAGTAGAGGAAGCAGTTTTTTTTTTCCTTGGGCAATTTTCCTGTTCAAATTATCACGAAGGTGGTATGGAAGTAGTTGTGCTTTAACACGCCATGCTTTCAGGTTTTTTTTTTTTTTTTTTTTTTTTTTTCGTGGGGCGGTCCAAATACGCATATGAGGACCACCTATATTCAAGAGTATAGTTTGGTTTTGGGGAAATAGGGATCTGTACATAATTTTTAGGAGTGATGGGGGAAAAAAATTGATATGTCCTATCCATGTCCATTTCTTTTTCTTATATGTTGTACGGGTAAAAAAAAAAGAATGATATGTACTGCCCATGTCCATTATACTTTTTTTACTTATTAGAATATCATCTATTTCACTTTGCTCTCTTATCCATGTTACTCTTGTTTTTCTCTCTCATGTGTTAATCCCATCATTATTTTCCCAAAGCTCTGAGTTATAGTTAGCTTATTTTTTAAGGCTTTTGTTAGCTCCAAGTTTTCTGGTGCATAAGTTTGTACTGGTAAGACCATCAGATTAAATTATTCCATTGAATTAGAAAAAAAATTATTGCTTCCCTTTAGTATTTATAGGAACGGATGATGAATGTTAATCTATGTTAACATAAATATTTTCATGTTAGCCGTACATGCATACATGAAATAAAAGAACAATATTATTCAAACGGCCATTTACATTAACTTTCTTGAGGATTGAAAGAGTGGGTTGTCTGTACATACTGGCGTGGCTGGGAGTATAAGCGTAAGTGAAATAAAAGCATATACGAATCTTATAATGCAATTGTATCAATACATTTTGTGAGCAATGACAGAAACTAGAGTCATCTAGAATTAGTCTCTCTCTCTCTCTCTCTCTCTCTCTCTCTCTCTCTCTCTCTCCTTATGCTAGTATGCTGTAAATACATTATCATTTATTTTTCTATTTGAATTTGCTGATGTATGTGTAATCATCTCTCTCTCTCTCTTTCTCTCTATCTATCTATCTATACATAATATATACATATATACATACATACACACGAGTATACGTGTGGTATTAAATTCATAACTATTTCTATAATTATATCGTAAATTGCTCTATAGTATATACACAACTTATTCATATTAATTCAGTAAACACGTATAGAAATTAGAGCGGAGAAATTAAGCCTTTAACAAAAGCAAATGTCTAAAAAAACCTACCCTGAAAAAACATAATAAAACAAAAGACTGAAAAATTCCAAATAAAAGGCAAGTGAAACAATAGAGGAAAGAAAGAAAGTAGGAAATCTTAAGCACCTTGCTGAAAGGACTAAGCCTCGAGATAATGGGTCGAGATGGGGATATTATGGGTAGTAGAGGAAGCAGTTTTTTTTTTTTTTCCTTGGGCAATTTTCCTGTTCAAATTATCACGAAGGTGGTATGGACGTTGTTGTGCTTGAACACGCAATGCTTTCAGGGATATTTTTTTTTCTTTCTCCCGTGTGGCGGTTCAAATACGCATATGAGGACCACTTATATTTAAGGGCATAGTTTGGTTTTGGGGAAATCATTCTTAGGGGTGACTGGTGAAAAAAAATTGATATGTCCTATCTATGTCAATTTTTTTTTCTTATGTGTTGTACGGGTAAAAAAGAAAATTATATGTACTGCCCATGTCCATTTCTTTTTCTTACTTATTAGAATATCCTCTATTTCACTTTGCTCTCTTATCCATGTTACTCTTTTTTTCTCTCTCTCTTGTGTTAATCGAATCATTATTTTCCCAAAGGCTTTATTTAGCTCCAAGTTTCTGAAGCATAAGTTTATACTAGTAGGACCATCTGATTAAATTCTTCCATTGGATTGGAAAAAAAATTATTGTTTTTCCTACGTATTTATAGGACCGGATGATGAATGTTAATAAATGTTGGTATAAATATTTTCTTATCAGCCATACATATATACATGAAGAAAAGAACAATATTATTTAAACGGCTATTTTTATTAAATTTATTAAGGATTGAAGGAGTGTCTGTACACACTGGCGTAGCTGACAGTATAAATGTAAGTGAAATAAGAGCGTATACGAATCTTATAATGCAATTTGAGCAATACATTTTTCTTAGCAATAACAGAAACTTGAATATTATTATTATTATTATTATTACTAGCCAAGCTTCAACCCTAGTTGGAAAAGCAGGGTGCTCTAAGCCCAAGGGCTCCGATAGAGAAAAATAGCCCAGTGAGGAAAGGAAATAAGGAAATAAATAAATGATGAGAACAATTTAACAATAAATCATTCTAAAACAGTAACAACGTCAAAATAGATATTTCCTATATAAACTACTAACAACGTCAAAAACAGATATGTCATATTATAAACTATAAAAAGACTCATCTCAGCCTGGTCAACATAAATAAGCTAGAGTTAGATTCTCTCTCTCTCTCTCTCTCTCTCTCTCTCTCTCTCTCTATAAAAGCAACCAAGAGCAATTCAGTTGAATCCAACTCAGGTTCGTGTAATCTTTATGACGGTTTAACCTTCTCGCACGGACAGGTAAGAGTCGGTAACGCTCTTTGACCTTATCAATACAGACAGATTTAATATACCGAAACTAAATGGTAATGGACAGGAATTTTAGGAGCTTTGAAACTATATATATATATATATATATATATGTAATATATATGTATGTATACATATATATATAATATATATATATAGCCTGTTTTAGTCAGAATACCTTAACGTTGTGATAGGCTTTGTGTATCACCATGATCAGCAGAGCTGTACTAGTCATGATCACTAGGTTGGTTTTTGCTGTGAGCAATCAGACAAAAGCTTCCCATCATCACCAATTCTCAATGGCCAACATGCATGAATGACATGTCAAGGCCCTTTCCCTGCAGTGGATTAGACTGGCTGTTTTTGTTGTTGTTGCTGTTTTTTATATGTATCAATATTGTATGTATATATGTGTGTATGTATTTATGCATGTATGTATTATATATAATATATATATATATATATTGTATATATAGTGCTTGATGATGGCATAGCATATTTATTAAGCAAATATCGTTGGATGGACAAGTACAGGCTCTTGTAAATTTCTCTGAATTTTCAGTGACCTGGCTCATTTTATTATATATGTTATTTATTGAAATATCAGGAATTTGGAATTTAGTTTTCCAGTTTTCCCCTTATTGGTGTATTAATTTATATATATATATATATATATATATATATATATATATATATTCTTTACAATACATTGTGGTGTTTACATAATGTAAACAGAAATGATGATTTTTGTCTTGTACGTACATCTTCAAAGTAACTGTTACACCTGCATAACATATAATTGTCTTACATATGCTTCCATTTATAACGCACCATTTCATGTCCGATTTCACATCATCATCTCCTCCTATGCCTATTGACGCAAAGAGCCTCGGTTAGATTTCGCCAGTCGTCTCTATCTTAAGCTTTTTAATTCATTACTTCTTCATTCATCATCTCCTACTTCGCGCTATTATTGTCCTAAGCCATGTAGGCCTGGGTCTTCCAACTCTTCTATTGCATTGTGGAGCCTAGTTGAAAGTTTGTTGAACTAATCTCTCTTGGGGTGTAAGAAGAGCATGCCCAAATCATCTCCATCTACCCCTCATCATGATCTCATACACATATGGCACGAGAGTAATCTCTAATTCCTTTCCTGCCATTCAAGTCCCAATATCCTTCTGAGGGCTTTGTTCTCAAATCTACTTATTCCAAATTGGACAAAGCTTACGATTCTAGTTGGTTCTGTACGGCCATTATCTTCTGCACAAAGAATGTCAAATCTCTCTCTCTCTCTCTCTCTCTCTCTCTTCTCTCTCTCTCTCTCAACGAAGAATTTCGTAAAAAAAAAAGTTATTCGATACGTGACTGGCACCAAATAGTAAATGGAAAAACGTAAAAAACAATTTTTGTTGTATCCTAAAACCAAACTGGAGCTCTGTTTGTCCGGAAAAAATGCTGTCCTTAACTTTTATATACCAGTAAATCAATGTATATTAATAGTAAACATATAGACATTTATATATCTATCTACGTAAATATAAATTACATATATATATATATATATATATATACAGTATATATATATATATATATATATTAGAGAGAGAGAGAGAGAGAGAGGAGAGAGAGAGAGAGAATGAATGAATGATTTAAAGAGAGAGATTTATATACATATATATATATATATATATAAACCGTATATATGTTTATATATATAATATATATGTATGTGTGTATATATATATAATATATATATATATATATATATATATAATATATATATATATATATACATATATATATTCTAGAGAGAGAGAGAGAGAGAGAGAGAGAGAGAGAGAGAGAGAATATTTACGGTGAGGTAACCACTTCAAAAGACCAAGTCTGTCTATAAAGATAAGTTAATTCCAAACCTCTCCCTAGAGCAATCTGACAGCCCAAAGGATTTTTATGCCTAAAAATAAGTTACTGATAAAATAAGGAGGGTAATGTTTTCTGAATGTTAGTAACTCTGAAGTCTTAATCTCTCTGTAATTATCTCTGATTTACGGATGTTGAATTTAACACGCCCTAGAATATAACGCTGTGATTTACCATATATGTGGCTCTTAGACGTAATTAATTTAACGAAATTAACGAGCTGTACAGCACTATTTTATCTCAAAAAAGAGATATCGTTTGTGATAAAATGTGTGTTTTCAAATCTTTAGATCTTTAAAAAAATTATGCATAGATTGAAATATTTGAAGAAACTTACATTTAAAGCAAATCTGAGAATACCGAACAGTTTCTTTAACATCAATGAAAAAATTAATACAGTAATATCTGGATTGGAATATAACAGTTAGAACCATGGGCCACTCAGTAGAGCGCAGACCCTCCGCCGCGGGAGTTTATTTCTTGACCTTTTGTTCGACCTTGACCTTTGACCTTAGCATGTATTAATTGGCGTTGATTTTCACACACTCAAATATGGACTAAGTTTGAAGTGTATGTGACAATGATGTCCAATTGGACATTTTGCTTGGCTGTAACCTTGACATTTGACCTTGACCTTCAAAAATATAATCATTTCCAGTTTTTTACATATCAGTTAATCACTGCACGTTTCAATATTCTACGATTAAAATTGTGTCCAGGAAGCTGTTCTTAAACAAACTCACACACAAATTACAAACACACAAACAGGGGCGAAAACATAACCTCCTTCCAACTTCGTTGGCGGAGGTGTTTTTTGTAGTAAATTACTTAATGCTCTTTAGCGACAAAAAGATGGCCGTTAAAAAAAGAAAAAAAAAAAAGTGAATCTAGATTAATCCTTTTGGAAAATAACGATATGGTATCTTCAACCAAGCCAGTGAAACAGAACCAATTTTTTTTTCTTTTAATACATTTTTCCCTCAAGAGTTGGTATCAATTCAACTTCGCTCCATCGGACGCAATAATGTCTTGAGTTAACGATAGGCCCACTGGGGCTCAAACTGGGGCCCAAAAGTCATCAAACATTTTAATTAACTTCTGTCATTAGCCCACAATGAGGTGAGCGACAAAGGAAGGGAGAGAGGCCCAGGTTAAGGAAGAAAGGATGTCAAGAAAGATGGAAGGACGGAAAGGAGACTGGGAGGCGAGGTTCGGCTGACTTTGTAGAGCGATATATCTATCTATCTATCTATCTATCTATCTGTTTAACTATCTATCTATATATGTGTGTATATATACATATATATATATATATATATATATGGTATGTATATATATATATATATATATATACACACACACACACACACATACACTAATGTCATCATCATCATCAAACGTGTCCTACCACTCGCGTCTGTTTATGGTCTTTCTATGCTAGTCTACATTCGTAAACTTTCTTATTTCGTCAATCCCATCGTCTTTTCTTCCTTTCCTTAATGCTTTTGCAATCTTCAGGGACCCTTTCTGTTATTCTTAATGTCCATCTGTTAATTATATGTGTGTGTATCCGTGTCTGTCTGTGCCTGTTTCTCTGTGCGTGTGAAAGCTTTACCTCTGAAGTCCAAATGAGTGTTTGATGGATGTTGTTTTAACGAGGTATTTAAGAGAGAGAGAGAGAGAGAGAGAGAGAGAGAGAGAGAGAGAGAGAAGCTGAGTTTTCAGCAGCCATTGCCAGGCCCTCCCTGGCCCCTAGCTTGGGTGGAGAAGGGTCTTGGGCAGTCTCTAGGAGGTTAAGGTATTTTCACTGTCCCCTTGCTTCTGCCATTCATGAGTGACCTTTAAAACCATTAAACAATTAAATTACTGTTAATTGATTAGAATAAATGTAGATTCTTTTTTACTGTATATCCTAACAAGGTTATATAATGTTTTAAGTAATATGTTTTCTTTTTTCTTTCAGGTATGTGTTTGATGACTGCAATAGAAGCTGTCAAGTTAGCCCTGCATAAAGGTAGTTTATATAAAATTTTGAAAATAGATTAATCTTATTAGGTAGTGTAGAGTTTTTTCCATTGTGTCTAGAAATTATGCTACATATGGAGTTAGTCTTTTAATAGTTGTATCATCATATATGACATTAGAAGATATATGGGAGCGGTGCATTTTCCCCAGTAAAATACTATGTGTCAGATTAAATAAATGTTAAAGAAGACTAGTGTAAGATATGCGTTAATAGCTAATTAATTCTTGAAATGTCTTGATGTCATTATCCTCTTTAAGTGTTGGTTATAATTGTTTAGACTTCGCGGAAGTGATCGTATTAAATTTTGATTGAAACAATTCTTTTTGGCCTGTCCTTCTTGAAACTGTTTTCTAGTTCTCTTCCTTATTATTATTATTATTATTATTATTATTATTATTATTATTATTATTATTATTATTTATTATTATTATTATCTATTTATGGTATTTTATTTATGTATTCATTATTATCATTATTTATTTATTATGTATTTAATGTTTATGTATCATTTATTATTTTATTTGTTATGTAATAATTATTTATTTTTGTAATTTATTTTTATTTGTATTTTTTATTATTTTTTATTTATTTTTTATTATTTTTTATTTATTATTTATTATTTATTATTGACCGGTGAATTGTCTTCATAAAAGATGCTGTTTCGCAAGTTATTGAAATTGGCTGAAAATGATTTGATCTCATTCATTCTGAGAAAGTTTGTTATACACTTAAAATAAAACCGAAATTTTTAATCGGAAATTCTCCGTAAAAATATACTGGTGTAAGCCGTATTTTCAGTAAAATACAGGCCACCGTAATTTCAACATACTTTATCATCTATTACAGGTTGGTGACCGTAATATCACTCCTTTACTTCAATATATCCGTTTTTAAAACGGTGAATGTCTGGCAACAATTTATGCCAGAATTTTTACCGTTTTTTCACGGCAAATTCTTATCAGTGTACATAAATTTCATATAATATTAATAACATTTTCTTAGTAATGATTTGTTATATATAATAAAAATAATAAAAAAAAAATTGACAACTTAATCTTTCGATTATAAATACCTCTTTGCTTTGGAATATGACGCTAATCATATCTGAAAACAAAATCAAGCCAAAATTTATGAGGAAATTCAAGTTCCTTTTAATATCAATGTAACATTTCAGATCTCATTGATAGGTTGAAGGGAACTCGATGTTGCCCTTCAAGGAGTAAATAAAAGACAAATTTCGAAATCGAGTAAAGAATTTCAGATGGCCCGCAGCTTTGGTGTCCCAATTTATCGCAGTTGAATCCAGAGGGTTTTTTTTTTTTTTTTTTTTTTTTTTTTTTTTTTTTCTCCAGGGATACATAAGACGTTATTCGTCGTGTTTTTGTCTTGTGGTGGTATCGAAAATAGTTTGTTTGTTTTTCTTTGTTTTTTCCTGGATTTGGATCTCACTTCTTCTGTTTTCCACCCGTCATTACAGGCTTCCATAAGTAGGTCTGTCATTTGATGAGATCCTGTCCTACATTCTCCCCATTCCTCTTTATTATTATTATTACTTTATTATTATTTTTATTATTATTATTATTATTATTCTTATTATTATTATTTTTAATATTCTTATCATTGTTATTCTTATTATTATTCATTAATGTTATTATCATTATTATTATTATTATTACTGTTATTATTTTATTATTATTAAATCATTATTATTATTCTTATCACTATTATTCTTATTATTCTTATTCTTCTTCCTCTTCTTCTTCTAATTATTATTATTATTATTTTAATTACTATTATTATTATTATTATTATTATTTTTATTCTTCTTATTATTATTAGATTTATTATTATTATTATTATTATTATTATTATTATTATAACTTCCCAAGCTACTACACTAGTAGGGAAAAGCAGGATGCTATAACACCGGGGGCTCCAACAGGGGAAAATAGCCCATTGAGGAAAGGAATTATTTTTTTTCTACCTAATCTGTTAGAAAATTAAACTAGATAATTTCCAAACTTTCCTTAATCAGTTCTACTTTGGCTAATCTCACATTTAAAAGTCGATATTAAAACTTTATTTAATTCTTGATATATTTTTCTATCGATAATATTTATTATGGTTTTATTTGAATTATTATACTTTAATATATTTATTTTTTTCACTGCTGTTATTTTTTAACCTACCAGATATATCGTTTTCTTATATTTTCACTCCCATGGTTTCCTTATTGTCTCACTTTTTTTATTTCCTTATTATCTCCTTTCTATCGATTCCTTAAATTATCACCCTCCGTTTTCTTATCTAATTTCTATCGTGTTGTTATCTATTCACTTCTATTATTTTCTTATCGTACACTTACTTTCTTACCCCTGTCATTTTCACAGTTTATCATTGTACCTTATCCTGTCATTAGAGAGAGAGAGAGAGAGAGAGAGAGAGAGAGAGAGAGAGAGAGAGAGAGAGAGTAAATAATTCAAGAAATATACCATAAGAAATTGTATAGTAAAGTTTTTGGGAGGATCTTTGTAAGAGGTATGGTCCTAAAATCCATCTAATTTTTGCCTTTAAATTGAGAATCAAGTCTCACTATCACAGATTTTGATAGATAAGATAAGGAAAGAATCCCCCTTTTTTTCATTACTCTTTGCTGAAGAGTATACATCACTATAAGTCATTTAGAACGTTAGTACATCCACCAACACGGAAAATGACCATTCGTGGATCTCAAGCCGATGCAAATTCTCAAAATAACATTAATTGTCCTAATTATATAAATATATATATATATATATATATATATATATATACATACATACATACATACTGCTATGTGAGATCAAAACTTTCACTGGATAAGGAATATGATTACCTCAGTGTAGAATTGTAGATTGAGCATTACATGATATTTACATTGTGAATATTGATTTTAGTAATCAGCAGTTACTTTTTTATATAAGATTTTTTCATAGTGCATTTTATCTAGTTGATACATATTTTATTCATATATATATATATATATATATGTGTGTGTGTGTGTGGGGGGGGGTGTAATAATATTACGGTAATAGAAATTGTAATAATTATCATTGATATTAACATAATCATTTTCAAAATTATTATTATCATCTTTTATTAGACGTAAATCATGGACATGCAGAATACCCTTAATGTTTTTTTGTTTTGTTTTTAATTGTGGCAAATCATATACAAGTTAAAAGTTTAGAGGTATAGATCTCTGTCTCGTCTCTGTTCTCCTTAATGAAATGTCAGGTACCTTATTGTCTATTGAAAACAGAGAAAGAATTTCGTCTGTCAAACGATCTTTGAAAACACTTAAGAAGATAAAAGATGTTGCTGAATTTGTCCTTGAAGTCTATTTGAGGTTTTGAAGAAAGAATTGGATAATCAAAAATATTTTGATAGTACTGCATGAAATCAACGAGGGGAATTTTGATTAAAATTAATTTCTTCAGACATGTTAAAAGGTTATATTGCTTTTATGAATCTAATATTAGATGGTAAAATGTTTCTTTGTATATGAATTATAAAAATTTTTCAATTTCTATTGTCAAATCGACACTATCGAAACCATTAGAGAACAAGAAAGTCTTCAGTTTCTTCTTGAACGAAATATTTCTCAAATTTGAACTATTTGAAAATTTACATAGGCACTATTTATGACATCCTTGATTCCAAGGTCCGTATTCTCTGTTATGTCTTCAATTCCAAATCATAATCTTGGCACAATCTTGAATTCACTTTATAACCGCAGAGCAACTTGAAGTTAATAAGTTTACCGAAAACGTGTTGTAATATGTATATAATTTTGTTCATATGTGGTGGCCGATGTCGTAACGTCCCTGACTGGTGAACGCCATACTAGGGTTCGAGTACCGCTCATATTCGTTAATTTCTTTAGTCGCTGCAACCTCACCATTCATGTGAGTTAAGGATGGGGGGTTTAGGGGAGTCTATAGGTCTACCTGCTGAGTCATCAGCAGCCATTGCCTGGCTCTCCTTGTTCCTAGCTTGAATGGAGAGGGGGCTTAGGCGCTGATCATATGTACATATGGTTAGTCTCTAGGGCATTGTCCTGCTCGATAGGGCAATGTCACTGTCCCTTGCCTCTGCCATTCATGAGCGGCAAAAGAACAAAGAGAAAGAATCGAATAGGCTGGCTATAACTAATAAGCAGCTCGTAGTTTGTAAGTTCAACCTGATCTAAATATTAATCTCTGGCTCCGTCGTTCAATTAGTTCGTTATGCATGTTGCATAAGATTTTTCATAATTGTGAGCATCCTTTGCATTCAGATCTTCCCGGACAATTCTATCCTGTTCGAAATACTAGGCAGGCAGTTAATTCTAATAGCCTGGCCTTCTCCATCATGAGGATCAATACTATACAGTATTCTAGAAGTTTTATTCCAGCTGTGACCCGGTTGTGGAACATCTCTAGTTGGAAAAGCTAGATGCTATAAGCCCAAGGGGTCCAATAAGGAAAAATAGCCCAGTGCGATTAGGGTAGTTGAATCGTTAGAACTTCTAAAGTTCAAACTTGCAGCAAATGTTTTTTATGTTGAACGCCCTAACATAGGTCTTTTTTATAGTTTATAAAGGACATATCTGTTTTGATGTTACTGTATTTGAAATATTTTATTTGTTAGTTTTTCTCATATCGTCTACTTATTTCCTCTATTTCCTTTCCGCACTGGGCTATTTTTCCTTATTGGACCCCTTGGGCTTATAGCATCTAGCTTTTCCAACTAGAGATGTTGCTTAGGTTATAATAATAATAATAATAATAATAATAATAATAATAATAATGATAATAATAATAATAATAATAATAATAATAATAATAACCGAAAAAGAGTTTGAAATTTGTATATAATCTTGTTTATATGCAACAGAATATATGGAAGAATTTTGTGAATATAAGTAACGTGCAAAGGCTTCCCTCCACATATTAATGAACACACCAAGAACAAATAATTTCGCTTCCCCCCCTTTGCTATTGATCTTCGTTATTACGTTTTAACTCGATATACTATACTGCTCGTCTCGTCTCCCATTGTTTTTCCCCCTTTCCTCTGTTATCTCGCTGTTGCATATCTCCCTCCCTTTCTTTTTCATTCTATTATCTACTTTCTTCATCGAACATTCCTGTACACAGACTGAGAACCGACCCTCTTGTTATTAGAGGTATCGGATGTGATGGATGGAAGGGTTCAGTTAGATGGTTTTGAAGTTGCATGTGTGTTTACTTTATCCATTTATTTGTAGATTTATCTTGGTTGATTGTAGTCTTTTTTCAGTAATAATGATAATAATTAATTAATTAATTAATTAATAGATAATAATAATAATAATAATAATAATAATGATAATAATAGTAACAAAATTAATTATGATGATAATAATAATAATAAAATTAATGATAATAAAAATAATAATAATAACAATAATAATAAATAATAATAATAATAATAATAATAATAATAATAATAATAATAACAAATAATGATAATAGCGAAAAATATGATGATGACCAAACCTTTTCTAATAATTGCAGGATAATTACCGATATTTTGAAAAGTTGTGCTAATGCTAATAACTTTTCACAATTATTATTATTATTATTATTATTATTGGTATTTTTATTGTTATTATTATTATTATCACTAATAGCAGCTCTAAAACCCCTAAACTAATTCTTTTAGTGAATTGTGCAAATATGAACTTTTCATAATATATAAGGAATTCTTTCTATAGATTTCACTTAGTTCTTAATGTATGTTGTATAAGATTTTTTTTATAATTCTGAAAATCCTAAGATTTTTCATAATTCTGACCATCCTTAGATTTTTCATAATTCTGACCATCCTAAGATTATTCATAATTCTTACCATCCTAAGATTTTTCATAATTCTGACCATCCTTAGATTTTTCATAATTCTGACCATCCTCATATTATTCATAATTCTGACCATCCTAGAATTTTCATAATTCTGACCATCCTAGATTTTTCATAATTCTGACCATCCTAGATTTTTCGTAATTCTGACCATCTAAGAATTTTCGTATTTCTGACCTTCCTAAGATTTTTCATAATTCTGACCGTCCTAAGATTTTTTGTAATTCTGACCATCTTAAGAATTTTCGTAATTCTGACCATCCTAAGAATTTTCGTAATTCTGACCTTCCTAAGATTTTTCATAATTCTGACCCTCCTAAGATTTTTTTTTGTAATTCTGACCATCTTAAGAATTTTTGTAATTCTGATCATCCTATGATTTTTCATAATTCGGGCCATCCTAAGATTTTTTGCAATTCTGACCATCTGAAGAATTTTCGTAATTCTGACCATACGAAGATTTTTCGTAA
>NC_090763.1:2471093-2476093 GCF_036898095.1 Palaemon carinicauda
TAAGACCCAGGGCTCCAACAGTGAAAAAGATTACCCAGAGAGGAAGGGGAAACAAGGGAAATAAATACACTACAATTGAAGTAATAGCAATCAAAATAAATATTTTAAGATCAATAACAACATTTAATTACATCTATCATACATAAACTATAAAAACCTCATAAAACAAGTGGAAAGAGGAAGTGAAAACGGAAAAAGAAGAGGATAGTAAAAGAACATAGAGGGAAGTAAGTAAAGAAAATGTTTGTTAGAAGTAGCAAGGGAAGGGGGAAAGGAGACCCCTTTGTCAGATAACCCATTTATAACCAGCATTATCATAGCACGAGGGACATCAATACTTGGGCGGGGGCCCCCCCGGTGGGCCAAAATATTGGGGACCAGTTGTAAGCCTATCGCCATTGATATGTCCTCTTTAAAGTGTGTACCTGCGTAGTTAGATTCTCGTTTAGAGAGAGAGAGAGAGATGAGAGAGAGAGAGAGAGAGAGAGGAATGGCTTGTTGTGGATATTCAATAGTGACTAAAGCCTGTGTCAGTTTAAAAGAGAGAGAGAGAGAGAGAGGAGAGAGAGAGAGAGAGAGAGTTTTTACCTGCAATTTTATGTGTGGCTGATCCATGTCCTTGGCTAGATAGATAGATTGATAGATATACAAAGAGAGAAAGAGAGAGAGAGAGATAGAGGGTGGGGAGACCGTGCCATATATCTGCCGCGGTAAAGTAAATATAATTTTAATAATAATATAGTTAACCGATTGGCATATTACTTGAAATATTGAAAAGGTGTACACACAAGAGTGTTTTAGATTGGTCTGCTTATAGAAGGAAATTGGGAAAAATTTGATCTTCAATGATTTGAGGCGCTAGAATATAAAGGCTTCAAAATCAGTTATAGTAGGAGGAGTATATAATTGCCTTCGCCAAATAGACTGCGAAATGTATATATTCATCCTTTTGTTGTTGTTTGTTTGTGAGCAACTTTTATACAAATCTACAGTACCGATTTTGACCAAACTCTGTAGTCATGGTTGGATCATAATCCAAGGATGAATCTTATATTTTTGATAAAGTATATCAAAGGAAAAGTACACAGCAATTCTTTGAAAATAATCGGAATGTTAAGTAAGTGGAAAATATTGTGTTAGGTTATTTTTTGTTTGTGAACATCATTACGCAAAATCTATTGAACCAATTTCAGCAACACTTGGTGGACATGTGGGGTATGACCAAGGACAAATTCATTAGATTTTGAAGAAAAAGTACAAGTACGCAGTGGAGTTAGGAGTGTCCCAAGTGCCCAACTAGTTGATTCAGTTTCTTTCCTCAGATTTCTTTAAATTTACCCAGAATGATATTAAAAGCTATCTCGTGATTCTATTTTTTTGTCTTATTTTAATGTTAGGTTTTCCAGCTAGGGTTGTAGCGTGGCAATTGATAATGAAAAATAATGATACATGAAAACATTGATAATTGGTTTTAGTGAAGTCCACTTGTTTACTAGAAAGTAAAGTACGGAGTTTCTTAAATTATTCTATAGTTTATCATATCTATGGCTATATAATATAAAATATTTCTTTAATTATGATGTAAATAGGAAAAAAAACACACATAGACACATACACACACATATATATATCTATATCTATATATATATATATATATATATATATATATAGATATATATGTGTGTGTGTTTGTGTTTGTATGTGTGTGTTTTTGCGTATGTGTGTTGTATTTACTTATGTATAAATAGATATATATATCTATATTAGTAACGTCCCCTTTCATTCTATTACTGAAATATATATATATATATATATATATGTGTGTGTGTGTGTGTGTGTGTATATATACATATACATATACATATACATATACATATACGTATATATGTATCTATTCAGGATTTCTAAAAGGAAGTTGTATTTACCAAATTTTCATTTTAAGACATGTTGTGCAGAAATGTCTAAAAGGTAGAAATTCAGTTTTGATGATATTTGTGGACTATGAAAAGGCTTTTGATAGTGTGCACCGGCCAATTGTGTGGAGAGTTCTGCGTTATTATGGAGTTCCTCTTAAATATGTAAATTTAATTAAGTCTGTACATGAGCATAGCAAGTGCAAAGTTAATGTAATGGAGCCCTATCAAATTAATTTCCAGTGAACAGTGGATTACTCCAAGGGAATGTGTTGTCACCTCTGTTGCTTATCCTCCTCATGGATTTTGTAATGCATAGAAAATTTTGGGATGCTCGAGAAGGATCGGACTGGATTGGTAACAGGAAATTAGCTAACCTAGAGTATTTTGATGACGCTGTTCTTATTAGCAAAACGCCATTGGACTTGCAAAGCTTGCTTACCAGAATGCATGAAATATCACTTGAGTTTGGCCTCAAGATGAATAGAAGAAAGACAGAAGTGATAAGAACGGAATATGCAAACGGAAGATGAAATATCATTGCAAGGAGAAAGGATTAATGAGGTGGAATTATTTAAATATTAAGGAACTATGATCGCTAATACAGGGTCTTTAGTGTCTGAGTTTATTGGAAGATTGAAAAAAAGCAAATCAGACAATGGCTAGGTTAGGTAAAATTTGGAAATCAAATCGCCTGAAATTGCATTTAAAAATAAGGCTATATATCGTTAGTGAGATCTGTGTTACTCTACAGGAGTCTTGGTATAACTATGAAATAATATCCAACAGATTTTTGTAGTTATTGAAAACAAAGCCCTCGGAAGAATATTGGGAGTTAAGTGGCAGGACAGGATTAGAAATGAAACTATAAGAGAGATTACTCAATCGCCATATGTGGATAAGATCATGGTAAGGGGTAGATGAAGATGGGTTTAGCATGCTCTTTGCACTCTCCAAGAGAGATTAGTTCATCAAACTTTCAACTGGGCTCCACAAGGGACTAGAAGAGGGGGGAGACCCAAGCCTACATGGCTGAGGACTATGAAGCGTGAAGTCGGAGATGATGAACGAAGAAGTAGTGAATTAAAATCTCAAGATAGAGACGCCTTGCGAAATCTAACTGAGGTCCTTTGCGTCAATAGGCGTAGGAGGAGATGATGATGATGCAAAGTAATTGTTTTCCCTATGTGTATGTTTTTACATAAAATCTATCTATTTCTTCTCATCCTGTTTCCCCCTTTCTGCAGGTTTCTTCCTCTCCTATTTATCCCTCTTTCTTCTCTATTTTTTTCCATCCCCTTTCCCCACGTCTCCCGTCATTCCCCACATCTCCCGTCTTTCCCCACGTCTCCCCTTACTTCCCCTCGTCTTTGATATTCCATTTGCTCTTCTCCTCCCTTCCCCCTCGCCTATCTGGACGTTGTTTTCTCTCCCCTTTTTATCCCTTTGTATCCTTCACGCACCTTGTTTACATTCGTCTATCCGCTTTTCTCCTCGCTTTTAATCCGGGCGTTTCGGCCTCAAGCTTTCCTATGGCTGTTGCTCTCTCTGTCGCAACGTTTTCATATGCAGTCTCTCTCTCTCTCTCCTCTCTCTCTCTCTCCTCTCTCTCTCTCTCTCTTTCTCTCTCTCTCTCTCTCTCTCTCTCCTTTGACTATCCTCTTCAAATCATTTTATATCTCTCTTTCTCTCTCTCTGAGGAGGAAGGTATGTAATTGAAACTCTTAAATATGAAATTATTACTCTCTCTCTCTCTCTCCTCTCTCTCTCTCTCTGAGGAAGTAGGTATGCAATTGAAACTATCTTAATTGTGAAATATATTACTATCTCTCTCTCTCTCTCTCTCTCTCCCTCTCTCTCTCTCTCTCTCTCTCTCTCTCTCTCGCTTATACCTGTTTCACTCTCCTTTGACTATCCTCTTCAAATCATTTCATATCTATCTCGCTCTGAAGAGGTAGGTATGCAATTAAAACTATCTTGAATATGAAATATATTAGTTTCTCTCTCTCTCTCTCTCTCTCTGGAGAGAGAAGAAAAGAGGTGGTTAAGCAATTAAAACTTTCTGAAATATAATATTTCTCTCTCTCTCTCTCTCTCTCTCTCTCTCTCTCTCCCTCTCTCTCTCTCTCTCTCTCTCTCTCTCTCTCTCTCTTTCCTTAGAGACTGATAGCTCTCGGGTAACATCGTATATTGTAAATTTGGGAAATAGGTAGTTTCGTAATTTTAAATGGACAAATGTTCGTAGTTATGTATAGAAATGTTTATATCTAGACACATAGGAGAGAGAGGAGAGAGAGAGAGAGAGAGAGAGAGAGAGATTTAGTGTGTAAGTAATATGCTCCCCGTCAGGAAAATTTTGTAGTCATGTGGCAAACCTCCCCACCCCAACCCCCACTTATGCACTTATGTCCATGACGTCAGGATAATCTAAATGACTAGATACGATTGATTCGACCTCCTGTAAGACTCTGAGATCAACCTCTTGGGTAACCCACAACCATGATTAATCTCTCTCTCTCTCTCTCTCTCTCTCTCTCTCTCTCTCTCTCTCTCTCTCTTGATATATACAACACATATATATATATACTATATATATATATATATATATATATATATTTATACATAAATACATACACATATATAGAAAGAGAGAGAGAGAGAGAGAGAGAGAGAGAGAGAGAGAGTCTCTTGATAGACACAACATATTTAGCATTTATGACAAGGTCAGGGCAATAGACATCATATACCTAGACTTTCTAAAGGCCTTTGTCCAAGTTCCTCATAGAAAATTAATGGTCAAAATTAGAGCACTAGGCATCATTGACGAGCCAGCTCAATGGATCGAAGATTGGCTAACAAACAAAACAGAGAGTTGTAATCAATGGAGAAGCTTCATAGTGGGCAGCTGTTATAAGCAGAGTATCTCTTGGATCCGTCCTTGGTACCATTGCTATTTCTGATCTACATTAACGACGTAGTAGACTAGTATAATAGCCTAACTTGCCGTCTATACTAAACTAGGCATAAATTCTGCGAACTCAGAAGTTGTAGAAGCCTTAAGAGAGGATCCAATGAAGCTAGGAGAAG
>NC_090763.1:2482929-2485429 GCF_036898095.1 Palaemon carinicauda
TTATTGTGTTATTTTTCAATATAATGATTTGATGTACTTCCCTAAAAACCCGGATAAATATTGCCCTACCAGTTTAACGTAATATTTTATCGCAGATTTAAATAATTTTCTTTATTGATACAAGAAATATACTTATGAAAATGTGCAAATTAGCACGAAGAGCTATTTTACAGTAGAACACATAGTGTGAATTACTAACAGGTAACTTGAGGTAACTGATGCTGTTATTAGCATAACTGCTTTACCTGATATTTGATCTAGAAGGGTACGGCCGGTACTTCCATAGGTAGCGTCTTAGTCACTCTAAATGCTGTTGACCCCATATTATGGAACATTAGAATCATTTAAGCATCTAGTAACTATGATCTCCAATACGGGGTCTTCAGAATTAGAGTTTAGTGAAAGATTAAAAAAAGCAAATCAGACAACGCTAAGGTTGAGTAAAATTTGGAAAACAAATCGCCTGAAATTATCTATGAAAGTCAGACTATATATCAGTTTAGTGAGATCGATGTTACTATATGGACATGAGTCATGGTATGACAATGAAACCATCTCCAATAGATTTAGTAGATTTGAGAACAAAGCCCTCTGAAGGATATTTGGAGTTACATGGCAGGGCAGGATTAGGAATGAAACTATAAGAGAGATTACTTGAGTGCCATATGTGGATGAGATCATGATGAGGGGTAGATGGAGATGGTTTGGGCATGCTCACAGCACTCCCTAAGAAAAGATTAGCTCACCATACTTTCAACTGGGCTCCACAAGGCACTAGAAGAGTTGGAACACCCAGACCTACATGGCTGAGGACTATGAAGCGTAAATTAGTTGATGAATGGAGAAGTATTGAATTAAAAGCTCAAGATAGAGATGACTGGTGAAATATAACCGCGGCCCTTTGCGTCAATAGGCGTAGGAGGAGATGATGATGATGATGATGATTATGGAACATTGGGGGAAGTCCTAAATACTGTTTATTCGACATCTCGAATTACTCTTTTGATGTTACGCTGTCACAGATTACCCTTAACAACTGGCTCAAACCCTCCTCCTCCTCCTCCTCCTCCTCCTCCTCATCCTCCTCTCCCTTTCTACCCGTGTTCAAGACTGCCATCAGCGTCAAACCTTCTATGTCAGTGACCTCTCGCTGCGGTGAGTATATATCAATTACCTCTATTTTGAAGTAATACGAATCCCATACGTCTTTTCTCCCCGTCAAAGGGGCGAAAAATATCCACGAACCTCTCCCTTCTTCTTCTTCTTCTTCAAAGGGCGAAAGGTAATCACAAACATCTGCCTTCTTCTTCCTCATTTTCTACTTTCTTTTCTTCTTCGTCAGGGGCCAAAGGTATTCACGAGTCTCTTCTTCTTCTTCTTCATCGTCAAAGGGCGAAAGGTATTCACGAGGCTTTCCCTTCTTCTTCATCTTCTTCTTCTTCTTCTTCTTCTTCATCGTCAAAGGGCGAAAGGTATTCCTCATCTCTTCTTCTTCTTCTTCTTCTTCTTCTTCTTCTTCTTCTTCAAAGGGCGAAAGGTATTCACTACCCTGTCCCTTCTCTTCTTCTTCTTCTTCTTTTTCTTCTTCATCTTCATCATCTTCTTCAAAGGGCGAAAGGTATTCACGAACTTCTCCCGTCTCTTCTTCTTCCGGCATGCAGTCATCAAGGTCTTCCAGAAAGTCTTATGAGTTATCATGCTTTTACTCATTTCCATATACGGTCGATATTACCTAGTGACCATTCTTTTCATGCTTTGCTATTCCTTTACTGTTTACCAAATTACTTTATAGTCTGTATACATTATTATTATTATTATTATTATTATTACTACTACTACTATTAATACTAGCTAGGCTACAACCCTAATTGGAGAAGCAAGATCCTGTAAGCCAAAAACTCCAACAGGGAAAGTTAGTCCAGCGAGGAAAGGAAATAAGACAATGAAAAAACTATGTAATGAATAAAGAACATAAACTGACTTATCATCAGTAACAAAGTTAAATAGATCTTTCATATATATACTTTAAAATGAAACTTAACTCAACATAAAAACATTCCTTGTAAATTTTAGCTTTTGAAGTTCAACCGATTCAACTACCTGATGAGGAAAATCCTCTCACAACCTGTACACAGCGGGAATAAAACTTGTAGAATGATGTGCAGGGTTTGGCATTATGATGGAGTAGGCATGGCTGTTAGAATGGTTAGAGGAAGGTTAGAATTATGAAAAAATCTTATGCAACATGCTTAAAGAGCTAACTGAACGACGGTACCAGAGATTAATATTTAAGCCAGGAATAAGAAATTTAATAGAATACAAGTTTTTGTCCAACAAATTAAGTCCAGACAGAAAACAATGCTCGAAACAAGGTCGAATGAAAAATTCAAAAATTTCTTCAGAATAGGTTGAGCACCGAAAATCTTTAAAGTTTTTCCCAATAACGCTCTTTTTGTACAGTTGATGAAGAAAGATACTAATGTTTTTCTCAAAAGTAAAT
>NC_090763.1:2492929-2510429 GCF_036898095.1 Palaemon carinicauda
TTAAGTAAAGTAACTAAATTTCGTAGTGTTTTCCTTATTCCATATTATATATTTACTCGCATGTCATACTCAAATTTAATGCTATTTAAATTTGGATAAGAGCTCTGTTATTTAAGTAATCTAAGTTAAGGCATCATTAAATGTCTTGTTATTTATTGTCTATGGCCGTTTGGAGCTCCGCTTCGTACTTGCATCAGTGAAATGCTGGAAAGGGTATTAAGAGGCGAATGGTCGTAACAATTTGGGGGGCACGTCCGGGATCTGTTTTGCGGAGTAAATCAAAGTGACCGTTAAAAGCTAAAGTTGTTATAAACTTATTTTTCCGTATGTTTATCATTTTGCCTTCCATATGTTTATTAGTATTTTTTACGTGAAGTGTTAATGTTAAAAATACGGCGCTGTGCTCTTTAAGAATAATCAGATACGTATTAAGAGTTATTCTTATTTGTTAGTGAATGCTTTCGTTCATTTTTCTTTTATTTACGTCTTGAAGTTAAAATTTTTCTCGTTTGTATAGTTTTGAATATGGATCCTTTCAGCATTAGTGATTTTTCCAGTAAACCAAGTGTGCATTATTTGCGTAATCATCGTATGAGAAAGGATGACTGGTTGGCTATAGCAGTGAACTATGACATTTCTGTTAAAAAGGTGTGGAGGAAATCTCAGATAAGAATTTTGTTATAAATGCTTTGGTTGAGGAGGAGACTTTGCCTGAGGAAGCTTATGATTTATTAGATGAAGAGGGATCCCAGTTAACTCTCAAGCAGTTAGAATTACAGTATGCTCGTGAAAAAGAGGAGAGAGATAGACATGAGAGGAGAGAGCGTGAGGAGTTGGAGAGGAAAGAGAGGAGAGAGCGAGAGGAAAGAGAGAGAGAGCGTGAAGAGTTAGAGAGGAAGGATAGGATAGAGCGTGAAGAGTTAGAGAGGAAGGATAGGATAGAACGAGAGGAAAGAGAGCACAGATATCAATTAGAGCTATTGGAGAAAAAGAGAACGATAAAAGATAATGTGAGCCAAGGCGATGAAGGTGAACAGGTAATTGATGTTGTTAAGGCTTCTAAAATGATTCAGTTGTTTGATGAAGCGGATCCAGATGAGTTCTTTATGCTTTTTGAAAGACTTGCGCTTAATTTGAAGTGGCCTAAGCGTTTATGGCCCGTAATCTTGCAGCCGTCATTAAAGGGTAAAGCTAGAACAGTGTTCTTGTCGTTAACATCTAGTGAGAGTAATGATGACGACTTTACTAAAGATAGTATCCTGAAAGCTTATGAGCTTACGGCTGAGTATTATCGTCTCAAGTTTCGAAGATGTAAGAAGTTTGATTCGCATTCATATATTGAATATTCACATAATCTTGTTAAATTACATGATAAATGGTATACAGCAGCAAGTGTCACTACCTTAGATGAATATAGGGAGCTCATTTTACTTGAACAGTTCATTAGAGGTGTTCCTATTGATGTTCAGAGATACCTATTTGAGCGTGAGGTTACAACTTTACAAAGAGCAGCTGTGTTAGCTGAGAATTACAGTTTAATTAAACCACATCACCATAGTCAAAGACAATCCAAGAAATCTCCAGGTAATGTATCAGAGGAGAAGAAATCCTCTGGCTCATTCAGTAGAAGTCTGTCTGAGGTTAGGTGTTACAAATGTAACCAGCTTGGTCACATGAAGGCAAGATGCCCTAGTAATTATAAGGAGGGGAAGAGCGAATCTTCGGGATCAAATATGGCAATTAGGAAGGTCCAGCAGGAAATTCCTGTTTCTCAGTGTGATAGGTTAGATAATGAGTTTGCTCCTTTCAAGTTTGATGGGGTGGTGTCAGTGTCAGATGACCTAGGTAGAAGTGTGCCTGTTAGGATAGTACGGGACACTTGTTCTTCTAATAGTCTAATTGTAAAAGGAAAGGTTCCTGTATTGGAAAAATATTTTACATCAGATAGACTGGTTGTTAGAAGTTTGGGTGGACTGGTAACAGTTCCCTTGTGTAGGTTATATCTGCATTGTGGTTTATTAGCTCGTTATGTCACAGTTGGGGTGGTGGATGAATTGCCCATTCGAGGTGTTGATTTTCTTATGGGGAACGACTTGGCAGGAGGGAAGGTTGTACCTAGTCCCATAGTTGTTGACACTCCATTAGAGGTAAGCCCCGTGGAAGATCCAGTATTGTATCCTTCTTGTGTTGTACAGCGCAGCAGAAGTCTGGCTGTGGTAAAAGTCCCACGAGAGCGTGGAACAGATGTGACCAAGGACGTCAATGTAAGTACTACGTCAGGTACTTTAGAAAAAGATGCTGTTGGTACAGTTGACGTAGATATCAATATTGATAGTTTATTCCAAACTGATAGTTTTGGAGGTAATGTAAAAGAGAAAGAAAGTGTGCTAGAAACTAAGTTTGGTTTGAAGACTGGTAACGTAGTATTGGTAAATACTGTAAACTCAATTGAAAATGAAATTAATTAAAGTAATGTTTTTGATTACTCTGATAATCTTTTTGATATGAAATGTTCTGACATTATAAAAGCTCAACGGGAAGATTTGTCTTTGCAGTCTATTTACAGTGAAGTTGTTGCAGAAGACCAGATCAATACGGAGCCAGTATGTTATTACCTGAGGAATGGACTACTGATGAGGAAGTTCAGATCTTTGCATACTCCGGCAAGTTCAACTTGGGAAATCAAGAATCAGATTGTCATTCCAGCGAGCCTAAGGCAAAAAGTATTACACATGGCACATAATGTATCTTCTTCACACTTAGGAATAAGGAAGACTTTGAGTGCAGTTCTTCAACTCTTTTACTGGCCTGGTATAAGGAAAAGTGTCACAGAGTACTGTAAGTCTTGTGCAGTATGTCAGCTGGTTGGTAAGCCGAATCAGATTATAAAACCTGCCCCTTTACAACCTATCCCTGTTTTACCTGAGCCTTTTGACAAAGTCATATTAGATTGTGTGGGTCCTTTACCCAAAAGTAAGAAGCAGAATCAATATATGATTACAATGATGTGCAGTTCCATTCGTTATCCTGATGCCTATCCACTTAGGAACATAAGTTCTAAGACACTGATCCCAGTTTTAATCAAATTTTTCACTCAGTATGGTATCCCCAAGATTATCCAGACTGATAGAGGAAGTAACTTTACCTCTGATTTATTTAGACAGGTTATGGCAGCTATGAACATTAAACATACTTTGTCCTCGGTATACCATCCAGAGAGTCAAGGAGCCCTGGAACGGTTCCATCAGACGTTGAAGGATGCCCTTACAAAGTACTGTCGGGAACATCAGACAGACTGGGATGAAGGATTACCATTAGTGTTGTATGCCATCCGCAACACTCGACAAGAAAGTCTTGGATATTCTCCAGCCGAGTTGTTATATGGAAGGAAAGTGAGAGGTCCTTTGGAGATACTCTATGACATGTGGTCAGATCAGACGAAAGAGGTAACATTAGGAGATTATGCTAAGAACTTACAAGGTAAGCTAGAGAGCTCTCGTAAATTTGCACATGAAAATTTAAGCATAGCTCAAGATAAGATGAAATTAAATTTTGATAATAAGGCTAAGACACGAAGTTTTAGGCCAGGTGAATCTGTTTTAATGCTAGTACCCATAAGGAAAACCTTTGAAAATAGATATGAAGGTCCTTATACAGTGATGAGCAGAAACAAGGATAATTATGTCATCTCTACTCCGGGAAAGAGAAAAAGCGAGAAGATGGTGCATATAAACCTACTAAAAAAGTTTGAGACCCAATGTGACAATGTCAGCTTGATTTGCAAGTCAACTGTGGAAGATAATGGGAAGCTTAGTGAAATAGATTTTCCAGATCGAAGTAAATGCATACCTCTAAATAATACACTTGCATTAAATAACATTGACTGTAAACTTAATCATCTCTCATCTCAACAGGCTAGTGACTTGAAAAAGTTATTGGAACTTTTTCCAGAGATCTGTGGAGATGTGCCTACCCAGACATCATTGGTAGATTATCAGCTAGAGCTTAAACCAGGTACAGAACCTCAGAAGAGTGCCCCATGTAGTTTCCCCTCAAAAGAGAGCCATACTAAAGAAGGAAACTGACTTTTTGCTGCAACATGGTTTTGCGGAGCCAAGTATTAGTCCTTGGGCATCGCCATGTGTTTTAGTTGAAAAACCAGATGGCTCCTATAGACTCTGCACTGACTTCAGAAGACTAAATGAGGTAACTGTTTCGGATTCTTATCCATTACCAAGGGTGGATGACCTCATAGATCAGGTAAGCAATGCTGTATATGTTTCAAAGATTGATTTATTACGGGGTTATTATCAAGTCCCATTAGCGGATAACACGAAACCCCTGACAGCATTTACTAATCCAGATGGACTATATCAATATACAGTCCTTCCATTTGGACTTAAGAATGCTCCTGCAGTTTTTCAAAGATTAATGGATCAAATAATCAGCAATATGCCTGGTATTAGAGTGTATCTTGACGACATTGTTGTATTTTCAGATACTTGGCTGGAACATCTTTCTATGCTGAAGGATTTACTTGGCAGGTTGAGACAGGCTTGTTTGACAATTAACTTAATCAAGAGTGATTTCGGCCATGCAAAGCTGCAATACCTTGGATATGTGATTGGCAGCGGTGAGGTATCCCCAGTAGCAGCCAAAGTAGACGCCATCACCAAGCTAAGCTGCCCAGGATCCAGACGTGAAGTAAGAAAATTCCTTGGGATGGTAGGCTACTATAGGAGGTTTTGTAAAAACTTCTCTGAAGTAGTAGCCCCATTAACTGACTTAACCAGCAGCAAGAGGAAGTTCTTTTGGACACCAGTTTGTGAGGAAGCCTTTCGACGAGCCAAAGATTTCCTAACCAGTAGCCCTGTCCTGAAGGCTCCTGATTTTGGCTCTCCCTTTGCCGTCGAGGTCGACGCTAGTGACCGTGGAATAGGCGCTGTACTCTTGCAAAAAGGGCCAGGTGACATGCAGCATCCTGTTGCTTACATGTCAAAGAAACTAAAGAATCATCAGCGAAATTACTCCACAATCGAAAAGGAAGCACTTGCTCTTTTGACTGCATTGGAGCACTTCGAAGTTTATCTTTCTGGCAGTCCTGCTCCCATATTAGTCTTCACAGATCATGAGCCACTAAAGTTTGTAGGCCGGATGAGAACCAAAAACAAAAGGCTCATGAAGTGGTGGTTATCTTTGCAGCAGTTTGATCTAAAGATCCAGCACATCCGTGGACAGGATAACCTTCGAGCAGACATTTTATCACGCTGTAATAACTAACTCTACAGGTTGGTCGAAAATCTTTAACATAGAGTTTTCGACTTAAGGAGGGGGATGTTAGGAGTATTGAATTTATGTAAATACTGTATTTTTGTAGGGTACATTGTAAATGTTTTGTAGTTCATATTTTTCCCGTGTCTGTCTGTGTTGTCCTTGCGTGTTGTTTGGGTGTTTGTATTCCTCAGTCCTTGGATGGTTTACTTCGGCCATTGGAGCGCCACCAGGGATTGAGATTTCTTGGATTTGTCATAGTGTTAATAACTCTGGATTATATACAAAAGTGTTACATTATTTGTACATGTTAAATTGTAAGTATTACTATATTTCATTTAAGGTTCTGTTGACACTTGCTGTGTATTTATGTATTTCTGCCATTGGTTTTGTTTAATATTGAAGTTATTTTCCCGTTTTATCTACGGTGTATTGATAATCGATTATTGGTTACCTGCTTGTGTTGCTCATTTGTAGTACTGCTGTACAATGTTAACGTTCCTGGAGTTTCGTTAATTACATTCGTTATTGCTTTGGTGTCATTATTCTTGTTATCATCGTAATCCATATCTTATTATGTATCTTTAATTAATTTTAAGTAAAGTAACTAAATTTCGTAGTGTTTTCCTTATTCCATATTATATATTTACTCGCATGTCATACTCAAATTTAATGCTATTTAAATTTGGATAAGAGCTCTGTTATTTAAGTAATCTAAGTTAAGGCATCATTAAATGTCTTGTTATTTATTGTCTATGGCCGTTTGGAGCTCCGCTTCGTACTTGCATCAGTGAAATGCTGGAAAGGGTATTAAGAGGCGAATGGTCGTAACAATATATACCTATATATAGATATTTATATATATATATATATATATATATATATATATATATATATCTATATATATATCTATATATATCTATATATATCTATATATATATACACATATATATACATATATATATATATGTATATATATGTGTGTGTGTGTATATACATATATATATATATATATAATATTTATATATGTAAATATGCACATACATACATATATATATATATATATATATATATATATAATCTCATCTGTAACATATATATATATATATATATATATATATATATATATATATATATATATATATCATCTGTAACTAGTCCACTGCAGGAAAAAGTCCACAGGCATATTTTTCCTCTTGCGTCTGTTTGTGGTCTTTCTGTGGCCGTCTATATCCGCAAATTTCCTTAGTTTGTCAATCCATCGTCTTCTCTTCCTTCTCCTGATTCCTTTGCAATCTCTGGGGACTCATTCTGTTAATCTTAATGTACATCTATTATCTGACATTCTCATTTTATGTCTAGTCCATGTCCATTTCTTTTTCTTACATGTGCTTCGATATATATATATATATATATATATATATATATATATATATATATATATATATATATATACTGTATACCCTTGCTGGGTAGAGATACCTTAACGTAGTGAAAGGGTTTGTGCATCGCCGTGCTCAGCAAAGCTGTACTAGTCAAGGCCACCCATACTAGATTGGTTTGCTGTGAGTGATCAGACGAAAATCTCCCATCACCAATCAGTACTGACCAGCCTTGTAATAGAACGCGTGTATATGCACTTACAGTAAATGCACGGGTAGGTGTACACGTAAATTGTTGCCAAACAAAATTTGAATTAGGAACGAAGAAAGCAAACCCATAAAACGAAAGAGGAACTGACAGTACATTTTTAGTTAGAAATTTCTCTTTAAAGGTTTAAAGGCCGCTCATGAATGGCACAGCCTCCTCTCCATCCAAGCTAGGACCAAGGAGGGCCAAGTAATGGCTGCTGATGACTCAGCAGGTAGACCTATAGTTTCCTCTAAACCCCATATTCTTAGCTCACAAGGATGGTGAGGTTGCAGCGACCAGACGAACTAACGAGTTTGAGCGAGACTTGAACTCCAGCTGCTTTCCATAACCAACCTTATTACTGACAGACGGTGTGCATATGACTGGAAAAAATAAGATTGCAGTCCATAGAGATGTAAAGGTGTTCCTTTTCGATGGCATACTGCATCAAACTCCCATTTTCACGAAGTTTCGCGAAATTTTTGGTTTAAGCTTGTATACATGAATGATTTATGGGCCCTTAACTTTTATTTAAACGCTGAATCTCAGAAGGTAATGATTAATGATCTGTAAAGCCTTTTAGTTATGTGATTTTGAAATTAATGGTGAGTTGTTGCAAAACTTTCTTGCCAATACTTTATTATATTAATCTAGTTGTAAAATGATATTTGAAACGCGTTGAATTATATATATGTATATATATATATATATATATATATATATATATATATATATATATATATATATATATATATATATATATATACAGAGAGAGAGAGAGAGAGAGAGAGAGAGAGAGAGAATAGAACTAACGGTAAATCTATTTATCTCCCTTTTGCTGTGTCGACAAATTTGTGAGGTTTGGAAATTTGTCGGATGGTCTCTAAAATGTCTATAAATCTAATATGAATTAAAAAACTGCAAGGCAAATCTATAGATGAGTGAAAGGCAACGCCAGTATATAGCAGGACCTATCTTTAACTTACGTTACCAATAAAACTGACGTAGATAGTGATTGAGTGAATGCAAACAGTCTAAAATGTTTATAAGTATAGTTTGAAATTTGTAAAGGGGTGTATTGTGGCCGCTGCTAACATGGTAGACAATGGGATTGGCTATGATTCATGAAGGGGTGGGGCTTATTTCGCCTGGAATCCGCTGCTAAGGTGATAGACAATGGGATTGCCCGTGACGTCATCAAGGGGCGTGGCTTATTTCGCCCGGAATCATTGCAGCGACTTTAATTAATTGATGTATATGTCACAAATGAATTTTTCGATTAATCATGTCTAAAATTGCATCGCTAGATTTGCCAGTGTTCATACAAAATTTGACATTTTCAGTCTCAATTTCAAATTACTTTGAATATAGAGCTTCTAGGGGTAAGGGTCAATCTCAATTTTAAGTTCAGTGGTTTATTTACAATTCTCAATATCAAATTGAGGTCTTTTAGGGTGAAAGGTCGGTCTCAATTTTGAGTTGAGCAGTTTATTTTCAATTCTCAATTTCAAATTAAGAACTTTAAGTGGGGAAAGATCAGTCTCAATTTTAAGTTGAGTTGTTTATTTTCAGCTCTCAATTTCAAATTGAGGGCTTTTAGGGGAACGGTCAATCTCAATTTTAACTTGGGGTTGTCGTTATTCGAAAATAGATTTCGTCTGTAGATAATAAAGAAAAAAACCAACAACATTCTTTTTTCTTTCAGAAGACTTCATAACTTATCTTAATTTTTCCCTACTATCAAAGCCTAGGAAATTTCATCCCTCACTATTTCTTGTTCCCATAATCTCCTGTCTTTCAAGGGAAGAATTCTCCGTTTCTTTAGGGTCACATACTAACTCAATTTACCTTTTAAGAACAAAATGCTTAACATTGGTGTTTGGGAAATGTTGTCAATAAAAAAATCAAGCATTGTTGATTAGTTTGTTCTTTGTGGTGCTTTTTCTCTCTCTAACTTTCAGATAAAATCACTAATTACCAAAGTACCTAATTTGCAAGTCATTGCTATTATTTTTCAAACACTATTTTTGTTCTAAAAGTTTACTTTTTGTGTAGTTAGCACTTAAGTTAGAAATGGAGTTCGTTATTGGCAAAAAACTTTTACATGAAAGTTTTGCATATGTTGTCAACATTATAAGAAATAATTGTATATATTGGAAATGTGAAAAAAACGGGTTTGTTTATTATTTTTTATTTATTATTATTTGATATGGGATTATTTATTTTTTCATATATCTTATTATTTATCACTTGTAACAATAATATTAAAAAAATCAAATAATCATTCACATCCACCAGATTAAGCACGCTCCTATTCCCAGAAATCTACAAGCCAATGAAGCCATGTTATTATTATTATTATTATTATTATTATTATTATTATTATCATTGTTGTTGTTGTTATTAGCTAAGCTACAACCCTAGCTTGAAAAGCAAAATGCTATAAGCCCAAGGGCTCCAATAGGAAAAAATAGTCAAGTGAAGAAAGGAAACTAGGAAATAAATAAATGATAGGAGAAATAATGAACAACTTAAATAGAATATTTTAAAACAGTAACAATATCGAAACATACCTGCAAGAAATAATAAGAAATGCGTTCGAATAAATGGAAGAATAAGTTCATATCATTTATGATAAAAGAATAGGTTTGGCTTACCTAAGGCCGATAGTGCATAAACTGAAGCTCAATCTATTAGTTTGTGTACATTCTATGTATGATAAATCCCCCTGAATAGCGTAGTCGGTAACGTCTCAACTTACCAACTGGGTGGGCATGAGAACACAAATGAAAATGGCCGATTAAGCATTCTGTCCAAATTGGCATTTCGCTCTCTAGATATCTTGTCCATTAGGCATTATGTCCTTAAGACATTCTGTCCGTTCTTCATTTTGTCCAGTGGGCTTTTTGTTCATTAGACATTCTGTCCCTTTGGGCATTTTGTTCATTAGGTATTTTGGCCTTTAGGTATTTTGTCCATTGGGCATTTCATCCATTGGGAATTTCGTACAATGGGAATTACCTCCGTTGGACATTTCGTCCATTGTGAATTTCCTCCGTTGGACATTTTATTCATTAGGCATTTCGTCTATCAGGCATTTCACCCATTGGGCATTTCGATCATTGTGCATTTCATCCATTAGGAATTTCGTCCATTAGGCATTTCGTCCATTGGGCATTTTATCCATTGGGCATTTTGTCCATTAGGCATTTTATCCATTGAACATTTCGTCCATTGGGTATACAGTAGAGTTATACCATCTATGTTTATACGCCTATCCCCATTCTTTTTATCCTTTTTACATTGCATCAGCCTCTGAACTACATGTTAGCTGGAGTTTCCCTTTGCCTTGAATTAAAATTTTATACAATACGTAGTGACATTTCTAGAAAATTAGATGGTTGAGTACACCAGATATTTCTATATAGCTACATACGGTTTTAGGTTTCCCCAGCGTCGATAAATCCATTATAATTATTATTATTACTAGGTAAGCTACAATCCTAGTTGGAAAGGCAAGATGCTCTAAGCCCAAGGGCTCCAACAGGGAAAAATAGCCCATCGAGGAAAGGAAATAAGGAAATAAATGAACGATATAAGAAGTAATGAAGAATTGAAATAATTTTTTTCAAAAACATTAACAACATTAAAATAGATAATTCATATATAAACTATAAAATGACTTATAGCAGCCTGTTCAACATAAAAACATTTGCTGCAAGTTTGAACTTTTGAAGTTCTACTGATTCAACTACCCGATCTGGAAGATCATTCCACAACTAGGTAACAGCTGAAGTAAAACTTCTAGAATACTTTGTAGTATTGAACCTCATGATGGAGAAGGCCTGACTATTAGAATTAACTGTATGCCAAGTATTATTATATTATCATAAATATCATTCTCATTATTATCATTATTTTTATTAATATTCTTTAAATGTTCGTTGGTTAATGCTACCTACTGAGTGTCGACAAGATCCACTGTATATCTCATTTCTATCCAGTACTGTATGCTTGGTAGCTGTTTACAAATGTCATATTTTTAGCTTTCCGTTTCGTTTACTTTGTCCACACACTAATAGCAGTTTTTTTTGGTGTATTGCACTGTTTAAAGAATCGCAAAATTGCAGAAAGTCGTTGATGCGAATACTTGGGTTATAGGAAAGGTTTGGGCTACAAAGAAAGTCGATCATATTAGGGTTTTCGATTAATCGAAAGTTTTATATGTTTTTTGTTTCACCATAAACAGTTATTGTATTTTATGTTTTCCATTCCTCGATCTCAACCCCCCCTCCCCCCCCCCCCCCCTTCGCCAGGCATAAACTCAAAATTCTGCCGGAAGTCGATCTTAAGACCATCTTTTTTTCTTTTTTTTTATCTTTTTTTTCGTGTTTGTGGTAACTTAATGTTTAAGTCTAACATGTCATTACGGTCCATGTTGTTACAAGGAATGACCTGGAATTTCGTCTTTAGATGACTCAGGGAATCAGGTAAAGGTTCCTTCATCAGTTTAATGGGATTCGGTCTAACTAAACTTCCGAAAGATAAAAAAGAAATAGAGAGAGAGAGAGAGAGAGAGAGAGAGAGAGAGAGAGAGAGAGAGAGAGAGAGATCGTCTATTGCAGAATGTTAGTCATGTTAATTTGAATAGAGAGAGAGAGAGAGAGAGAGAGAGAGAGAGAGAGAGAGAGAGAGAGAGAGAGAGAGAGAGAGAGAGAGAGAGAGAGAGAGAGAGATGCCTCATTAGGGTTGACTACAGAAAAACTCTGAGGTAACCACTGCCTCAAGAATAGAGTACATTAATTCATAAATTGATTCTTTTTGTACCTATAGAACTTTATAAATTAAAGTAAAGATGCTCTAACTATTTCCTTGCATAAGAAATGCAAAAGCTTATCTTTCTGCTTAGAAGATTTTTTTTCCGAATAACCTGTAGTGTTATTATTATATTTACTTGCTAATCTGCATCCATAGTTGGTAAAGCAGGATGCTTATGCCCAGGGGCTTCAACAGGCAAAAGAGGCCAATGAGGAAAGGAAAAAAGGAAAATCAGATATTTTAAGAAGAGTAACAACATTGAAATAAATATCTCCTATGTAAACTGTAAAAACTTTAATAAAACAAGAGGAAGAGAATTAAGATAGAATAGTGTACTCGAGTGTACCCTCAAGCAAGAGAATATCTTTAGGGATTTCCCTTCGATGAATTTAGTCCTTATTTATAATCACGAGATTTATCAATAAATTTAAAAAAAAAACGAGCAATTTAAACTTAAAGTAGGATGAGGAAAAGGTTTGTATGGCTTGTATGTTTGTGATTTTTTTTTTTAACATAAATTTGATATGAAGAGTTTTTAAAGTCTTCAGGAGATAATGGAAGGGATATATTATATCTTAGTGAGATGCTGCGATGTATATAGTTTCAATGTAAAAAAATATTAGATTTAATTATTATTATTATTATTATTATCATTATTACTACTACTACTAGCTAAGCTACAACCCTAGTTGGAAAAGCAGGTTGCTTTATGCCCAAGGGCTCCAACAGGGAAAAATAGCCCAGTGAGGAAAAGATATAAGGAAGTAAATGAACTATATGAGAAGTAATGAAAAATCGTATGAAATATTTCTGGAACAGTAACAACATTAAAACAGATCTTTCATATATAACCTATAAAAAGAGACTTATGTCAGCCTGTTCAACATAAATCTGTTTGCTGCTATTTTGAATTTTTGATGTTCTACCGATTCAACTACCCGATTAGAAAGATCATTCCACAACTTTGTTACAGCTGTAAATAATATCAATATCTTGAATAACAAGGCGACTTTTGATAGATCACCAAAATTGATCGAGAGATATGCAGGACTGTAATCTCGTAATCTAGAATACTGAAGGATTATCTATATTAGCTACGTACAAATTCTCACGAAGTATGGCAGAATAAGCCTACAGTGCTTTCTGTAATAGAATTTTGGACACGCTCAGATTAAAAACGAAATTTATAACATTTGTGTATTTCTTCTCTTTGTTCTCATTCGGGCGTATTGATTAAATGTTTCCTTTATTAAATCATAGGCAAGTGTTATTTTGTTGGACATCCAATTTACTTATAATTCAGACTCAACATTATTATAATTGAATTGTGAAACTGACTAGGGGTAGTTTGATGGTATACTCGGACACACAATTTTATATTATTGCTCTTTCTCTTTTTTTTTTATGAAAGATCTATTTTAATCGTGTTACTGTTCTTAAAATATTTCATTTCAATTGTTCATTATTTCTCTTGTAGTTTATTTATTTCCTTTCTCATTGGGCTATTTTCCCCGTTGGAGCCCTTGGGCTTATAGCATCATGTTTTTTCAACTTGTGATAATAATAATAATAATAATAATAATAATAATAATAATAATAATAATAATAATTTATTTACATATTATAATGATAATACTGAACAACACGAAGAGACAAAAAAAGAGCAGCATAGAAAGGAGAGCAAACTAAAGTAGAAGATATTCTAACAACTTAAGAAAAAGAAATGGACATGGGTAGAACATACAATGAGAATGACAGATAATAGATGGACATTAAAAATAGCAGAATGACTGCAAAGGAAGCAAGAAAAGGCAGAGAAGATGATTGATTGACGAACTAGGAAATATATATATATGTATAGATTGACATAAAAAGACCATAAACAGACTCGATTGGAAGGTCATGTCTGGGGACTTTGTCCTGCAGTGTTCTACATATAACGAGAATGACAGATAATAGATGGATATTAAGAATGGGTCTCTAGAGATTGCAAACAAATCTGGGAAATGAAGAGAAGACGATGGATTGACGAGCTATGAAAATTTTGCTGGTATAGGCTGACATAGGAAGAACATGAACAGGTGCATGTGAAAGGATATGTCTGAGGCCTTTATCCTTTAGGGGTATATAGTTACGGCTGATGATGATGATGATGTATTTGCACAAATAAAATTACTCTCACAGACTGCTCTAGAAACACATTATATCAACAAATAACGAAATAATTTTCAGTTTGCAACTAAATTATTTTTGTTTGTTCATACGGAAATGAAGAAACAAATCGAAAAAACAGGGAAAATATAAACAAATTATATCAACAAATAACGGAATAATTTTCGCTTTGCAATTTTTAAGTATTTTTCTTTGTCCATACGGAAAATATATAATGTATATATATATATATATATATATATGTGTGTGTGTGTGTGTATGTGTGTGTGTGTATATATATATATATATATATATATATATATATATGTATATATATATATATATTTAAATATATATACATAAATTATATACAGTATATATATATATATATATATATATATATATATAAATAAACAAATTATATCAATCCATAACGGAATAATATCCGCTTTGTAACTTTTAATTATTTTTCTTTGTCCATACGGAAATGAAGAAACAAAGCGAAGAAAAAAATTAAAAACGAAAATATAAACAAATTATATCAGCAAACAACGGAATCATTTTCGCTTTGCAACTTTTAATTATTTTATTTTTTTTCCATACGGAAATGAAGAAACAAAGCGAAAACAAAGAAACAAAGAAAACATAAACAAACCGTTCTTAGGGTCATGTTGAAGCAGCTGTCACAAATTTTGCGGTTTTCGGGTCTGTGGCGATTCGGATCTTCAGAGAGAAAACTTTAATAACTCGAAATGGAATTTTCCTCGGTGAAGTAAAAATGGCATCCAGGCCATAAGCCTTTTTGTGTAATCCCTAGACGTGGAGGGCACGCAAATGGAATTATTTCCTCTGCCTGTCTTTCCCCCCCCCCCCCTCACTCACGCCCCCCCCCCCCTTCCTCCCCTCACCTCTCATTCTTTTCTCTCGCCCCCCTTCCCCTTTTACCTCTTTTCTCTCGCCTCTCCCCCTTCTCCTGTTTATTTTTGCTAGCTCCTTCCTCTTCATTTCCCTTTCTTTTCTCTCGCCTCTCCCCCTTCTCCTGTTTATTTTTCTTAGCTCCTCCCTCTTCATTTCCCTTCCTTTTCTCTTTCCTCTCCCCCTCCGCCGTAAGATTCGAGATAACATTTGATGATGTTACTGTTTTTAGAATAATTTATTGTTAATTTTTTCTCATCTTTTATTTATTTCCTTATTTCCTTTCCTCACTGGGCTATTTTTTTCTTGTTGGAGGCCATGGGCTTATAGCATCTTGCTTTTCCGACTAAGGTTGTAGCTTGGCTGGTAATAATAATAATAATAATAATAATAATAATAATAATAATAACAACAACACAGGGAAATACTTATCAAATTATGCCGAATAGAAAATAATGGAAACATTTTCTTATGATAGAAAAATGGATATTAAAAATAAAACGAGACTATTTATGTTGTTTACTACTACTACTACTACTACTACTACTACTTCTACTACTACTACTACTACTACTACTACTTACAGTAGTAGTGGGAGTTACGTTGTTTCAAGTAATATTTTCGTAAAATGGAGGAGAATAAGTAGATTCATTATATTTATGAATCTGGTTCATACATCGTGATGGGTCCAGGAAGGCCATTCAATGCACTACATCGGGGCCGGTAGGATACTACTGTAGTGTTGTGCCCTAAGGCAGGTCCTTCCATGGATTAGTCGTCTTCCATAATTCTCTAATCATGGTCACCTCTTTTAACTCTTGGTAGCTTCTCCATCACTTCAGGTCATCCAGCACTTCCTTTTCCTTCCTCTGGGTCTTCATCCTTCGAATTTACCTTCCGTAATGTCCTTCAGTAATCTCCCACCTCTTAACCCTTTTACCCCCAAGCTATGTGGAACTTTCAAGCATATTTTGCTATATATATATTTTTTTAAATGGCTCTAACAGCCTTAATTTTTGTCATAGAGAGGTCAGGTTGGTCTCATTCTTTTAGAAAATGCCTGAAGTTTCTCACAAAGTTATAAGAAATATGCAGAAAAATGTAAATAACAAATTTTTTAGATATATCCTATCCATATTTTTCCTTCTCTTCGTTGTTTTAATTAGGGTTCTCTCTTCTCCAACTATTCTTAGTACTTCTTTATTCATCTTATAGTCTCTCGAACTTATTTTCAGCACGCCAAAACGATAACGTGCATAAGGTGAAACTCTCAATAACGATACGACATAAAAAAATGAAAATTCTTATTCGAAATCGTTTCCTATAAAGGAAGGAAAAAAAAGTCAATTTACATCTTATCAGAAAATGAGTTTTATGCATAAGAGCCGCTTGGAAGGAGACTTATTTACGACTGTAAATAAATTCAGGGGCCATTAGCGGTAATGGAAAGGTGATATTTATTACAGGCCTCTGCTTTTGCCAGCGTTATGGGCTTAGTTTGAACAGGCGTTAAGTCTGAACGGTGTCTGGGGAAGATTTCTCTGCAGATGTTAACAGAAAGAGATACAGAGAAAGCCAAGAATATTAAGATTTGGCGAATGAGAATTTAGTCAGTTTATGGCCAAGGTGTAGTTAGGAACTAAGATTTAACTAGTAAGGATTTAATTAGTTTATGACCAAGCTGTCGGTTAGAATTAAGATTTAACGAATAAGGATTTAATTAGGTTATGACCAATGTGTAGTTAAGAACTAAGATTTACCTAATAAGGATTTAATTAGTGTGGGGCCAAGGTGTGGTTAAGAACTAAGATTTAACGAATAATGATTTTGTCAGTTTATGGCCAAGGTGTAGTTATGAACTAAGATTTGAGGAATAAGGATTTAATTAGTTTATGGCCAAGGTGTAGTTAAGAACTAAGATTTAACGAATAAGGATTTAAATAGTTTATGGCCAAGGTGTAGTTAAGAACTAAGATTTAACGAATAAGGATTTAAATAGTTTATGGCCAAGGTGTAGTTAAGAACTAAGATTTAACGAATAAGGATTTACATAGTTTATGGCCAAGGTGTAGTTAAGAACTAAGATTTAACGAATAAGGATTTAGATAGTTTATGGCCAAGGTGTAGTTAAGAACTAAGATTTAACGAATAAGGATTTAGATAGTTTATGGCCAAGGTGTAATTAAGAACTAAGATTTAACGAATAAGGATTTAGATAGTTTATGGCCAAGGTGTAGTTAAGAACTAAGATTTAACGAATAAGGATTTAGATAGTTTATGGCCAAGGTGTAGTTAAGAACTAAGATTTAACGAATAAGGATTTAAATAGTTTATGGCCAAGGTGTAGTTAAGAACTAAGATTTAACGAATAAGGATTTAAATAGTTTATGTCCAAGGTGTAGTTAAGAACTAAGATTTAACGAATAAGGATTTAGATAGTTTATGGCCAAGGTGTAGTTAAGAACTAAGATTTAACGAATAAGGATTTAGATAGTTTATGGCCAAGGTGTAGTTAAGAACTAAGATTTAACGAATAAGGATTTAAATAGTTTATGGCCAAGGTGTAGTTAAGAACTAAGATTTAACGAATAAGGATTTAAATAGTTTATGGCCAAGGTGTAGTTAAGAACTAAGATTTAACGAATAAGGATTTAGATAGTTTATGGCCAAGGTGTAGTTAAGAACTAAGATTTAACAAATAAGGATTTAGATA
>NC_090763.1:2515429-2537929 GCF_036898095.1 Palaemon carinicauda
CGTCTTTAGGAGTGGTCCTTAGTCCCAGGAGGACCCTGGGAAGCTGAGTAAACCAGTTTGAATCCTTGCAGCGGGACATCAAAGCTGCTTTGAGGGTGCGATGAAAACGTTCAACCATTCCATTGGCAGCGGGGTTGTAGGCCGTTGTCTGATGTAGGGTGATGCCCAGGAGATTCGCTAAGGATGTCCACAATTGAGAGGTGAAAGTGGTTCCTCTGTCAGAATTAATATGCTCAGGGATACCAAATCTTGCAATCCATCCAGAGAGTAAGGCAGATGTACATGAGGCGAAAGTTGCAGTTTCCATGGGAATGGCTTCAGGCCAACGGGTGGAGCGGTCGATGACGGTAAACAGGTAACGATGTCCTTGTGATGTGGGTAGGGGGCCTACAACGTCGACGTGAATGTGTGCGAAACGACGCTGAGGTTGAGGAAAGGTGCCCACTCCTGAATCCGTGTGTCGATGTACTTTGGAAGTTTGGCAAGAAGTACAGGCACGGACCCAATCCTCAGCATCCTTAGAAATGCCGTGCCAAATGAACTTTGCTTTCAGCAGCTGTGCACTAGAACGGCACGAGGGATGTGAAAGGCCGTGAATGAAATCAAACACCTGTCGGCGCATGGGAGCAGGAATCCAAGGTCGCGGTCTACCAGTACTGACGTCACAGAGGAGGGTGGTGTTGGAGTCGTCGAGGGGGAATTCTTCCCAACGGAGGGACGTGCAGGATGTCCTACATGCTTGATATTCTGGATCCTGTCGTTGGGCTTCAGCCAGGGCGTTGTAATCCAATCTCAGTTGAACGGCAGCCAACGTGTTTCTTGACAGGGCATCGGCAACGGGATTCATTTTCCCAGGGACGTATTGAAGGGTGCAATTGTATTCAGCCACGGCGGAGAGATGTCGGCGTGGCCGGGCGGACCAGGTATCAGACTGTCGAGTAAAGGCGTGCACCAGAGGCATGTGGTCTGTGCTAATGACGAAGGGCGTACCTTCTAAGAAATGACGAAAGTGACGGACAGCCAAGTGCACCGCCAGCAATTCTTGATCAAAGGTAGAATAGCCTGATTCTGCCTTGGACAGTTTTCTGCTGAAGAAGGCCAATGGGCGGGGCGAGCCGTTGACCACCTGCTCGAGTACTGCACCAATAGCGACGTCGCTGGCATCGGTGGAGAGAAGGAGAGGGGCATGTGGGATAGGGCCTTCTTTGCATTGCAGAAGGCTGCTTCTTGAAGGGGACCCCACTTCAGGTCCTTTGGCTTGCCCTTGAGGGAGGCGTAGAGGGGAGCAAGAGTGGCGGCAATGGCTGGCAGAAAACGGTGATAATAGTTGATCATGCCCAAGAATTCCTGCAGAGCTTTGACGGTCGAGGGCACGGGGAAGTTCTGAACGGCTGCTACCTTCTCAGGGAGGGGATGGACTCCTTCAGGAGTGATACGGTGCCCTAAGAACGACACTTCGTTGGCGCTAAAGGTACACTTGTCGTACCGGACTACAAGGCCGTTTTGTTGCAGGCGGTCGAGCCCGATGCGCAGGTGACGGAGGTGTTCCTCTTTTGAGGAGGAGAACACAAGTATGTCGTCCACATAACATACACAGAAAGGGAGGTCCCCTAAGATGCCATCCATGAGATGTTGAAAACGTTGCCCCAGCATTACGAAGGCCAAAACAGGAGTAATTGAAGGTGTATGTACCAAACGGAGTGGTGATGGCGGTCTTGGGGATGTCTTCTGGGTTCATAGGCACCTGATAATACCCCTTCAGGAGGTCGAGCGTAGAGAAAACCTTAGCTTTGTGCAGGTAGGAGGTCACGTCGGCAATGTTTGGGAGGGGGTAGTGATCCGGTTCTGTTGGCATGTTCAGGCGCCTGTAATCCCCGCACGGACGGAGGAAGCCGTCTTTCTTCAGAACAATGTGTAAGGGTGACGACCATGGGCTGGAGGCCTTTTGGCAAAGGCCCATTTCCTCCATTTTGGCGAACGTCTGTTTGGCGGCTGCCAATCGTTCCTGTACCAGACGTCTGAATTTTGCGAAGACTGGGGGTCCCGTCGTCTTGATATGGTGATAAATACCGTGCTTGGCAGGAACCGTGGGCGTTTGGCGAAGTTCTGGACGGAAAACTTCCGGGTACGACGTGAGGAGGTGGGCGTAGGCATCCGTGGGTGCGCTGATGGGGAGAGCGAGGTTAGAGGGGGAGGGTTGAAGAGGTGTCGACAAGTACGAGTCTGCGTTGACCAATCGTCGGTGGGCGACATCGACCAGAAGGTGGAAATGAGAGAGGAAATCCGCACCGAGGATTGGCATTGTGACGTCAGCAACGAGAAACTTCCAATTGAATTTACCGTTTCCGAACGATAATGTGAGGTTCTCGTAACCGTAGGTGGGTATCGCAGATCCGTTGGCAGCTACCAAGCGGACGTCGGCAGATGTAGACAGACTACGTTGTGCCTTGAAGAGTTTCCTTGGCAAAAGAGAACGACAAGCACCCGTGTCTACCAAAAATCGCACGCCCGGTCCTGCATCCTGTAAAAAGAAAAGATTAGAAACATGGGAGGCCACCGCCACAAGCGATGGCCTACTTACACGTTTTTTGGCCACTGACAATCCTTGGCACATTTCTTCGCGGTTGCCCCGAATCTGAAGTGGTAGTAGCAAAACTGCGGCGGATGGGAGGTAGTAAGTGGCTGTAGAAGTTGTTCGTTGGGGCGCAAGCGATTGGTGGGTGGTGGGCGGCTTTGTCGCTGCTTCGGCACGTCACGGGGTAGGCGTGTATGTCTTACGGCATTCATGTCAGCTTCGGTTGACGTTGAATAAGCATCCTCTTCGTTAGGGGTGGAGGCGTTGATGGAGGTCTTGAAGTGGCTGTCCATAAGGGCGTCGGCTTTGGTCATCAAGTCCTTTATGGGTAAACTATTGACATCGGGTATGGCAGCGCGTATAGGTCCGGGTAAACGGCATATCCAAAGGGCACGAAGTAGGTTCGCCTCATGAGGAGAGCCGTCTGCGGCAGGTTGAAGGTGAGTGATACTGGTCATTTCCCTGACGGCAAGCGAAGCCCTTTGGTCCCCCAACGGTTGTTGCGAGAGCTGAAAAAGCTTTGCTCTACTGGCGGCTGGCGACGGCGAGTACTGCTGCAGAAGGTATGTTTTGAGGGCGTCATGCGCTATTGGGGTGTCTCCTTGTTCACAAAGCCAGTCGGATATTTCTGGGAAGGTGTCCTCGGGTATCGCCGCGAGAACATAATCCACTTTGGTGGTTGAGAGAGTCACGCCCCTGATGCGAAACTGGACTTCTGCGCGCTAAAACCAAGCAAACGCCTCTCCGCTGGCAAATGATGAAAGTTTGAATGGAGCGGCCGCAGCACCAACTGCCGTAGAGTCCGCCATAGTACCAACGATGGAGGGGCGAGGGGGTGGGGGTGGAAGGCGGTGGGAGCGAGTCGACTTCCGGGGTCACCAATGTGACGGGCCAAGAGAGACGGTTGTGAACTCAAAGGCAGGATGCAATCAACTGATTTGTTTATTAAAGAACACTCTCCTTTATATACAAAATCTCAAGGCAACAGGAAAATACATGTTCGAGAAAGTGACAATGTTACATAGGCGACACACGGACATGTTTGTTCTGGTTCTTTTTAGTGCGAGGGAAGAGCGCAGATACAAGCATAATATATACAAAATAATTTATGTACGATCGTGTGACACACGGTTGGTACAATCTTATCATCGTTAATAACAGTTCCTTTAAAGGAAGTGTTTTAAGTGGTGGATATTAATCATTATCATCATTATTCGGAAAAACCATTTTCTATAGAGAAAATGCTTGGTGAGAAAGAGATTAGCCAATCTTATTATTATTAAGGGCGAATATTTTCTTTAGAGAAAATATTTGGTGGCAAAGAGATTAGCCAATCTTATCATTATTGAGGGCGAATAGTTCTTTAAGGGAAAATGTATTGTGGGAAAAAGATTAGCCAATCTTATCATTATTCAGGGCGAATAGTTGCTTTAGAAAAAATGCTAGATGAGAAAGAGATTAGCCAGTCATATCATTATTGAGGGCGAATAGTTCTTTTAGAGAAAATGTTTGGTGAGTGATTTGCCAATCTTATCATTATTGAGGACGAATACTTCTTTTAAAGAAAACATTTGGTGGGAAAGAGATTAGCCAATCTTATCATTATTAAGGATCAAATAGTTCTTTCTAAAGCATTTTGTGGGAAGATTAGCCAATCTTATCACCATTAAGTAGGAAACATTTCCTTTAGGGAAAGTGCATTGGTGGGAAGAGGTTAGCCAATCTTTTCATCAGAGTAAGTGTTTGGTAGGGAGATGATTAGTCAATCTGATTTTCATTGAAGATGAAACTTTAATAAGGACAGGATAATAATGGTAATTTGCCAAAGACCAAATAATGTCAGGATAATAAGTGAAATTACCTAGAAAATACGAGGTAAGTTAATGATTGGAAGTATATCGAAATAATCAAATACTGGATGCTAAGTGGAATAGCATCAGCACTGGATAATGAATTAATCTGTCTAGACTATTAGGATTCGCCAATAATTAGCTCAATTACTAATGCGTTTTAAACAGATAATCTCTTTGTAAATGAAGGCCTAACAACCCCTATATATCGAAATGTACCTTCTGTGGATAATTTGATATGTAATTGATAGATTTCATCTCATTTTAACTGGATCATAAAACAGTTATTTTACTATGTATATATATATATATGTATTTTATATATATAAGTATATATATATATATATATATATATGCATATATATAAAGTACATATATGGATATATATATATATATATATATATATATATATATATATATTTACATATATATATATATATATATATATATATATATATATATATTTACATATATTTGTATAAATATATATATATATAATATATAAATATATATATATATATATATATATATATATATATATATTTATATATATATATATGTATATATATATATATATATATATATATATATATATATAGAGAGAGAGAGAGAGAGAGAGAGAGAGAGAGAGAGAGAGAGAGAGAGAGAGAGAGAGAGAGAGAGAGAGAATATCAAAACGTCAAATTCTATTTTTACATAACTTTTGTTGGTGAAATTTCAAGCTATGCAAAAATAATATACTTTACTACCCTTTGCCACTCGCTCCGAAATAAGAGCAGCTCCAGTTAGGAGCTTCAGGGAGTCTTTTAACCATAACCCAATTCTTGTTAGTGCAATAACGTAACAGTGAATTTCAAACGTGATGAAAATGGTTCCTTAAAGAAAACTTCTTGATTTGATCAAGTAAAGTTGTCTATACAGTTCTTCATCCTGTTCTTGTGTTTGATGTGGTGGTCTGTATATTACTATAGTCAATTCTTTTTAGCGGGGCAGATTTGCACTGACTCGCAGGGGTGCCCTTTTAGCTCGGAAACGTTTCCTGCTCGATGATTGGTTAGACAAGATAATTTTAACCAATCAGGTAGCAGGAAACTTTTTCCGAGCTAAAAGGGCACCGCTGCGAGTCAGTGCAAATACGCCTCATTAAAAATATTGAGTATAGGTTAGTTTGGTGTGAGCAATCAGACGAACTCTCACCAATCCGCACTGGCCAGCATAGTGATGAATCCTGGCCATACCCCAGACATGACACGTTTGAGGCCTTTGTCTTGCAGTAGACTAGAAACGGCTTGATTTATTGTTGTTGTTGTTGTTTGTTTGTTGTAATACGCATCGTCCAAATAAACCCCTTTATTTTTGCATCGTTCGAAAGGGAATCAAAGTTTAAGTGAGGTTCAGTTGTGGTAAAAGTTGAAAAAAATACTGATCTTCAGAGAATCAACTAGATAGGCCTAAGATTTTTTTTTTCTAAAAGCAAAGTACATATATACTCTTATAACAAAAGAAAGGCCTGTGGAATAAAAAAAAAATATAGACCCAACTACATCTCATTCCACTCATAGAAATATGAATATGACAATGGGCTCTTTGTCTTTTTTTTCCCTCCTCCCACTAGAGACGATGTCAATATGATTTTTCATTTCTGAAAGTACAAGAAAGAGCTCAAGGAATAGAGGATGTGAAAATCTCTCTCTCTCTCTCTCTCTCTCTCTCTCTCTCTCTCTCTCTCTCTCTCTCGAAATACGTTGGCCATCTGCATCTAGCGATGGGAGGCATTATCCTTTTTGCAATATTGGATTTCTTCAGAGGCAAGACGAGGAAATTCTATCATAAAGAAAGAAGAATGGAATGTCCCTTAGAAAATAAAAAGAAAAAAAGTCATCTCCCTCAATACTATCTTTCTGCTCACTGCTTTCTCCTCGTGCGTCTGGTCTTTTGAAGCGTATATATATATATATATATATATATATATATATATATATATATATATATATATATATATATACAGTATATGTATGAATATATAAATATATATATACATACATATACATAAATATATATATATATATATATATATATATATATATATATATATATATATATATATATGTATATATATATATATATATATATATATATATATATATATATATATGTACATATATATGTATATATATGCGTGTATATATGTATATATATATATATATATATGTATGAATATATAAATATATATATATATATGTATGAGAATATAAATATATATATATATATATATATATATATATATACATAAATATATATACATATATATATGTGTGTATATATATATATATATGTATATATATATGTACATATATATGTATATATATGCGTGTATATATATATATATATATATATATATATATATATATATATATATATACACATATATACTCATATACTGCCACAGAAGACGCTGATATCCATATTCAACGGGGCGGACTGATTGACAGTAGTAGGAAGTGACCCACAGCCTAACAAACGCGAGTCAATTGCAGTGCCACTGAGCCACGTGCTTACATTATCTAATTGCACATTTATAGTTTGGACGCTTGGGCGAATCACATTGCTAGACCATTATGTACACGTACATTCCTACGCACAAACACACGCACAAGCATATATATATATATATATATATATATATACAGTATATATATATGAATATATGTATATATATATATATATATATATATATATATATATATATATATATATATTTATATATATATATATATATATATATATATATTTGTCTCCGTAAAACATAAAAAAAATAAAAATTGTGTTTGGAAATTTCTAAAACGAATTTGAAGATATTTGGAGGATGTATCGAATAGTTAATAAAACTCGGAATTAGCCAGGCAATGATGAAAGCCCATTTTTAGCTTTGCATAAATGACGGCCGATTGGAAAACCTTTTCATCTGTAAATTTGGAAAGAAAAATCATTTTCAGTCTGACTGTAAATAATATCGAGATTTAGCGCTTTTGTCGTTGACTGTAGTTCACAACAGTTGAGAAGGTGATTTGGTTTGTCCGTGAAGTATTCAGTTATTTTCTGATCACTTTTGCTATGTATGTATGGTTGTTTGTTTATTATACATACATACATATACCAAGGCACTTCCCCCAATTTTGGGGGTTAGCCGACATCAACAAATGAAACAAAAACAAAAAAGGGGACCTCTACTCAACTTAGTTCAGCTGGTACTGCTAGAGTGCCACAGCCCACCCTCCCCCGTTATCCACCACAGATGAAGCTTCATAATGCTGAATCCCCTACTGCTGCTACCTCCGCGGTCATCTAAGGCATATATGTAGTTTTATTCTTTTTTTTTTTTTTTGGCTATCCATTTTTCAATTCAGTCATATTATTGATGTTGTTGCTGTTACATAAAGCCCACGAATGAATGGTAGAGACAACGGACAATGCCCTAGAGACTGACCATATATCATGTCATCAGGGCCTATGGCCCTTCTCCAGTCAAGCTTGGACCAGGGAGGGCCAGATAATGGCTGCTGAGAACTCAGCAGGTAGACATATAAGCTCCCCAAAAACCCTCATCCTTAGCTCACAAGAATGGTAAGATTGAAGACACAAAAGGAACTAACGAGTTTGAGCGGGACTCGAACCTCCGTCTGGTGGTCACCAGACAGATACGTTACTAGTAAGGCCACAACAACCTGTTGTTCTTAATTTATTACTTGCCAAGTTACAACCCTAGTTGGAAAAGCAGAATGCAACAAGCCCAAGGGCTCCAATGGGGAAAATAGCCCTGTAAAGAAATGAAATAAGGGAATAGCAAATATAAACTATTGTATATGTATTGGAAAATATAGATAAAATAGTTTAAGATCTGTCGCAACGTTAAAATAGATTAGTCATGTATAAATTATAAAAGGAGTCTTTGTCTACCTGTTTAAAAGAATAAAATTTACACAAGTTTGAACTTCTAAATCTCCACCGAGTCAACCGCCAGATTAGGAAAATCATTCCACAATCTGGTCACAGCTGGAATAAAACTAGAATAATGTTTACTATGGAGAAGGCATGACTGTTAGAATTAACTGCATACTTAGTATTACGTATAGGTTGGTACAATCTGGGAAGGTTTAAATGCAAAGGATGGTCAGAATTATGAAAGAAATTGTGCAACATGCATCTAGAAATAACTGAACGACGGTGCCAAAGATTAATATTTAGAGCAGATATAAGAATTTTAACAGACCGTAAGTTTCTGTCTAACAAATAAAGGTGAGAATCGGGAGCTGACTACCAGACAGGAGAACAGTACTCGAAAGAAGGTTGAATGAGAGAATTAAAACGTTTCCCAAGGTTAGATCGATCACCAAAAATCTCAATAAGCTTATATTTGCAATTGAAGAAGAAGCAAGAGCGAATGCACCTCTCAAAAGTAAATATGAAATAACGAATCCCACCTGAAATTATAAATGAATTATATATAGTTCATGATGAATTGTTAATGCAATGATGTGGATGTTGAGGAACCGCTGTCCTCGACCTATTTACAGTCATGACTCATAATTTATGCAGTGATTTTAGCTAGATCTGTATTAAAGGATTTAGCAACCCCATATCTGCATTTAGGAGATGGAATTGGTGCAAAGAGAGTAGTATCATCTGCATATGCAATGAGCTGTTTCTCTACATATGCTCATCTATAATCATTATTGAACGGGGGTTGTGGTGGCTTATGTGGTAGCGTCCCGCTCAAACTCGTTAGTTCCTTTGGTCGCTGCAACCTCACTATCCTTGTGGTTTTCAGGAGAGCCTATAGGTCTATGTATTGAGTCTATGAGCAGCCATTGCATGGGCCTCCTTGGTCTTTGCTTGAGTGGCGGGGGGACTTGGCCCGCTGATCATATGTATATACAGTCAGTCTCTAGGGATTTGTCCTGCTTGGTAGAACAATGTCACTGTCTCTTGCCCCTGCCATTCATAAGCGGCCTTTAAAACCAAGGTTTATCCTTCACTAGTCATTTTTACACACAAGATACGCCTATGAATTATATTGACTATATTGTCATTCAAGAGAACAACAGGATCTGCCGCCTTGGAAAATTATGACCAACATCTCTCAAACTGCCATTCCGGTCTGTTTGGGTTTTTATATATATATATATATCTTACACGAGTTTGACACATCAGGGACAGGCTGCTCCGTCTTAATTACTTACGAAACCAATGCATGATCAGACGTCTCAACTTGAGGACCAACTTTACTTGTTATAACACCAGACAATCAGTGTATACCAGGTCCAAGCAGTTCGATATGCGAGTGTTTATGCAGCAAGATTTATACAAGTGAAAATGTAACATATTTTGCGTTTGACACCCCCCCCCGTCTCTCTCTCTCTCTCTCTCTCTCTCTCTCTCTCTCTCTCTCTCTCTCTCTTATATATACACACACACACACACACACACATATATATATATATATATATATATATATATATATATATATATATATATATATATATATACACAAACACACATATATATACAAACACACATATATATGTATAAATATACATATATATATATATATATATATATATATATATATATATTTATATTTATATATATAATAGAGAGAGAGAGAGAGAGAGAGAGAGAGAGAGAGAGAGAGAGAGAGAGAGAGAGAGAGATGAACTAACGACCAGTACTGTATATTTACACTCGTACTTGTTTTCTGACATACACACACTGGCATATCGAGATAAGAGTGACAGGTTCGTAAATGGGAATCTATCTCTTTGGACAGCCAGAACCCGACTGACGCAAGAATGGCTTATATTTTCCAATGACGGACGTCAGGAAATATAGGGCTTATCCTAAAAAATGTATCCCAGTGGCACTATGCCATGGACGGATTTTTTTGCTGAGTCCGACGAAGCTTCACGTCAGGTTGAATTTTTTTTTTTCAAAGCTTCGGTCATATTCGGGGCAGGCGAAACGCTTCGCTAATTTTAGTACGGAGGCTTTGGATACTTGCAACATTTTGTATAATGTATGTACGCTGTTACTGTTTTTAGAATGATATATTGTTAATTTATTCTCATCATTTATTTATTTCCTTTCCTCACTGAGCTATTTTTCCCTGTTGGAGCCCTTGGGCTTATAGCATCTTGCTTCTCCAACTAGGGTTGTAGCTTGGCTATTAATGATAATAATGATACATACAGAGTCCGGTGTCCTCAGGCACTTGTAGCTTGTGTTTGTTATATATGTGTATATATATATATATATATATATATATATATATATATATATATGTATATATATATATAAATATATATATATATATATATATATATATATTTATATATATATATATATATGTATATATATTTTTTTTCTTTTTTTACTCAGCCCTGACTCCTTTCCTCAATGGGCTGTTTTTCCCTGTTGGCGTCCTTTGGGGTATAGCATCTTACTTTTCCAACTAGGGTTATAGCTTAGCCTGTAATAATAATAATAATAATAATAATATCAGCTTTAGATAAAAATTTGAATGTTTACATTTGCAAATACAGTCCCAAGAAGTGGATGGACCGTGACACTGTGTTTTTAAGCAATTTGGAGTACACAATACAGTAACCTCGGTGACGGGTAAAACTTCTCCTGATATACTTTTGCGTACGTCCTCCAGTGACATATTTAAACATTTTTAAGAAACAATGACATGTCACTGTCATGGGTTTCGAGTAAGTGTTCATTTATTTGCAGTGCATTCCCTAATTGGGCACCCGACAGACCACATCTTCCCAATCATTTCTCTGGGTAAACCGTCCAAGGATTCTGTTTACATTTACTACCAAGCTTCAGAACTCTCTTATTTCCTCTATTTCTCCAAGCTTTTATAACTGCCTGTAATGCAATATTTTCCCTTGACGTATTTCTTATTTTCTTTGGCTAAGTTTAGACTTGTCAGGGTATTGCCCTTTCCGTCGGCCTATAGAATTCAGGGTGAATTGTTGTCAGTGCACTTCATGTAATTCACTGAAGGATTTACTTCATCGGCTCTGCAGCATTCTTTCATCTCCTTCACTGTTAAAAATTTGCCGTAAAAATCCTGGAACACATGATGCCAGGCTTTTACCATTTTGTAAACAGATATATTGACGTTAAGGAGTGTTATTACGGTCATCACCCCGTAAAATGTAATAACAAAGTATGGTAAAAATTACGGTCGTTTTACTGAAATACGGCTGCGAACAGTAGATTATTACGGAGAATTTCCGATTAAAACCGGTTTTTTTTTTTTTTTTTTTTTTTTGCGTAGCTGCACTTACTTTACATCCTTCTATTTTATCTCCATTCCCACTTTATTCCTTCCGTCTTATTGTCCAACTTTCCTTTGACTTTTCACAGTACAACTACTTTTGGTTCTCCATTTGTATTAGCAGAAAATTACCTCACAGCCCATACCTTAAATTCATAAATCCAGCAGCATCAACACAAACAATTTAAATAAAGAAATACGCAGAACAAAGCAGAACAACTTTCACAAGCCACATTTATTCGTCGAATCTATTTGTACAAGACATACTGTATTCTTCCTCAAACATCCAATTCCACAGTGGTGGGTCTTGCAAGAATATGCATTCGAGACAAGTGCTTAAATGTTCATTGCAAGGTCAATACAAGCAAGTATACAAATACTGGGGAAGAGGGTTAGAGTCTGTAAATTGGCTCACTTGAGGATGTATAAAGATGAAAAGTGTTCACTTTACTCCAAAAAATTTGGCTCAAAGGGATGTATTTCAATGTCATTCAAGTAGATCATGGAGAACTTGTGTGTAACTTTTTCTCTTTATATACACCTGCCATATATATATATATATATATATATATATATATATATATATATATATATATATATATGTATATATATATATATATATATATTTATATATATATATATATATATATAAATATATATATATATATATATATATATATATATATATATATATATATATATATATATATATATATAGTACTATTATTTTGATCTCGATATATAATTTTTCATGTAACTATTTATAACTTTATATAAACTTTATTCAGAAAGCAACTGGTATTTATATGCCCCAAAAGTGTCACATAAAAGTAGCAATTCTATGTCTACATTCAACGGCTTTTGTCGCACAGCTTGAAAGCCGTTACATTTATAAAGGTACCTAAGGTTGACATTGGCATAAATAATAAAGATATGATAATGGTAATGAGAATAGAGTCGAAAGTAGTGACTGTTACATTCAACGGGTTTTGTTAAGTTGGTTGGAGGTAGATGGCGGTTTCTGTGTAGAAGAAAACGGAGGGAGTGTGTTCTTCTTGTACACTAATCTTTTTGTTTCCTTATTTCGTTTCCTCACTGGGCTATTTTCTTAGTTGGAACCATAGGATTATAGCATCCTGATTTTCCAACTAGGGTTGACTCTATTCTGTTTTCTTCCTTATTCCTTTCCTCACAGGACTATTTTTTCATTGGAGCCCCGGGGCTTATAGCATCCTGCTTCTCCTACTAGGGTTGACACTATTCTGTTTGCTTCTTTATTTCCTTTCCTCATTGGGCTATTGTCTTAGTTGGAGCCCTAGGGTTATAGCATCCTGCTTTTCCTACGAGGTTCGACACTATTCAGTTTGCTTCATTATTTCATTTCCTCATTGGAATATTTTTCTAGTTAATGCCCTAGGGTTATAGCATCCTGCTTTTCCAACTAGGGTTGACACTATTCTGTTTGCCAGATTATTTTCTTTCCTCATTGGGCTATTTTCCTAGTTGGAGCCATAGGGTTATAGCATCCTGCCTTTCCAATTAGGGTTGACACTATTCTGTTTGCTTCTTTATTTCCTTTCCCCATTGGGCTATTTTCCTATTTGGAGCCCTAGGGTTATAGCATCCTACTTTTCCAACTAGATCTGACACTATTCTGTTTGCGTCCTTATTTCCTTTCCTCACGGGACTATTTTCACTGTTGGAGCCCTAGGACTTATAGCAATCTGCTTTTCCAATTAGGCTTGACACATTCTGTTTTCTTCCTGATCTTTCCTCACTGGGCTATTTTTTCCTGTTGGAGCCCAAGGGCGTTTAGCTTCCTGTGTTTCCAACTAGGGTTATATCTTAGCTAATAATAATAATAATAATAATAATAATAATGATGATAATAATAATAATAATAATAATAATAATAATAATAATAATAATAATAATGATAATAAACGACCGTAGTGTGTAGCACCGGAGTTGATCAAATGAAAAATGATTCCATTTAAACCATTATTATTTCTCATCTAACTAATCTTGCAATACCTCATCTTCTAAAAGAAAATAAAACCTTTGGTAGATCTGATAATATTTGAAATGGTCTGATTTGAAAAGAACTCTTATCGACAAAAATTACAAAGATTTTTCCTCAAATTATCCAAATTTTTAATGTGGTGGTTTTAAAAAATATAAACGGGATTTCTATCACTAATTAATTCCAATATTTCAACAAAGAATTTGATTAAATCAGATTTTTCAGTATTTGTCTTTAAAGTTTTTTAACGAGTTGTCATTTATAGTCAATAGATAAGGAGTAGGTAAAGTGAAAGTTTATATATTTTTGAGTATTTTATTTTTAAAGATACGTCGATTTTAAAAAATTTCATCAATATCTGAAGGTCTCTTTATTTTTTTTTTATTTTGTAATAAACTTTCATGTATTTCACAACAAATTATAAGACTCTGAACTGTTCATTGAGTGCTTTTCATTCACGCACTTGAGAATGATTTAGAATTATTTTTTTTTAATTTCTATAGATTATTGGATGTTTTGAACATTTAAAAGAAAAATCATTTTCTCATATAACTAAAATTTTTAAAAAATGTTCCTTTGCTTAGGTTACGGTATCATTTAGTAAGAATTGAAAACCTGGCAAATATTAAGAGAGAATAAAACCTTTATGGCGCCGAAATCTGTTTTTCAAGACCTCTCAAAACAGCTGAAATTGAGAAATCAAAGTTGTTTACATATTGATCTGAATAAAACCTTATAGAAGGCCTACTCTCTCTCTCTCTCTCTCTCTCTCTCTCTCTCTCTCTCTCTCTCCCCGATATTTCACACAAAAATTTATGAATTCTACTCTCTCTCTCTCTCTCTCTCTCTCTCTCTCTCTCTCTCTCTTTATATATATATATATGTATATATATATATATATATATATACATATGTATAAATATTTCATATAAAAATTGAGGAATTCTACATCTCTCTCTCTCTCTCTCTCTCTCTCTCTCTCTCTCTCTCTCTCTCTGAATATTTATTATATCACACAATTGATGGTTTTTTTTCATCAAATGCATTGCAAGGTTTAAAGGTAGTTCGTGAATATCAGACTCAATTTCGGACCAAAAGAAAGACCAGGCAATGGTTCTTGATGACTCAAGAAAAGGAAGTTGGTGGACACACCTGGAAGCTATGACTCGAAACCCACCTATTGCAAGTTTATGGGTATTCCACAATTGGGTTGATATGAACTTAATTAAATTTTTCTTTTTTATATTTAAAATATTTTACCATTATATATAAAAGTTTGGGTGTGAATTTAGTTTACTATTTTCAGAGGATTATGGAAGAAATTATGAAATTCACGATTCCGAAAATTCCAACTTACCAAATCGTGAAATCAATTTATAATAATTGAATTAACTTGACCTCAAAATAACAATATTAGAATTCAATTAACAGAGAATAATATCTACATGCTCATACCTGAAACATTTTTTGAACGCATAACACCGATGTAAAAAAAGTTAGAGCATATTTTCTCATGATGACCAGGCTTACATGAGTCATTTTATAGTTTATATATGACATATCTGTTTTTGACGTTGTTAATAGTTTATACAGGACATGTCTGTTTTGACGTTGTTACTGTTTTTTTAGAATGGTTTATTGTTAATTTATTCTCATCATTTATTTATTTCCTTATTTCCTTTCCTCACTGGGCTATTGTTTCCTATTGGAGCCTTTGGGCTTACAGCATCTTGCTTTTCCAACTAGGGTTGTAGCGTGGCTAATAATAATAATAATAATAATGATGATAATAATAATAATAACAAAGAATATCTACATGCTCAAACCTGAAACATTTTTTGAACGCATAAGCTTCGATGTAAAAAAGTAAAAACTTTATTCTGTCTATTAAATTTTCAGAACATTTTCCTTGCATTTTTTTCCTAAACTCAATGTATAACATATGAATTATTTCACGTAAAACTAATAATATTATAATCTAATTAATAGAGAATATCCACGTGTTTATACCTGAAACTTTTTTTTTTTTTTGAACGCATAAGCTTTGATGTAAAAAATCAATTCTGTCTATCAAATTTTCATAACTTTTTTATTGCAATTTTTACTCCTCTTTGATGTTCAAATGAATCCCGTTTGCCGTTTATTGCGGCCTGCACCGAGAATTTAAAATCCCTTTTCCGGTAAATGGGGGAAAAAATTATCTTTCTGTTTGAGGGCTGCAAAGCAAAAGACATTTCCATCTAAAGGGATCACAGGCCAAAACTCACCCTTCAGTTGATGGCGAAAAAAATATTCCCCTTTCGCTCTGATGGTTGTGTAACCGTGTCCGTCTGCTCACTGGTTACATTATGTGTTTGTAACCCTGTATATCTGTCGTTTGTATTCCCTTTTTCTGTTTCTATAATCAAGTTTTTGATCATTTTATATACACTATATCTATAAAAACAGTCGTGTTATTAACGTTTCAAAATACTGTTTTCGTTTGGGTTCGTCTTTTTCTGTTTCTTTGCTTATGTTTTTTCATTATTTTATACACACTATATCTATAAAAACAATCGTGTTTTTTACTATATCTCTATAAAAAACAGTCGTGTTATTAACGTTTCAAAATACTGTTTTCGTTTGGGTTCGTCTTTTTCTGTTTCTTTGCTTATGTTTTTTTTTTATTATTTTAAATATACTATATCTATAAAAGCAATCGCGTTTTTTTTACTATATCTCTATAAAAAAAAGTCGTGTTATTAACGTTTCAAAATACTGTTTTCGTTTGGGTTCGTCTTCTTCTGTTGCTTTGCTTATGTTTTTTTTTATTATTGTATATGTACTATATCTATAAAAACAATCGTGTTTTTTACGTTTCAAAATACTATTTTTATTTGGTTCTTCTTTTTCGTTTCTTTACTTTTCCTTCTTCTTTTCTTCTCCTCTTTATGAAAAAAGAAGAAGTAAGGAACGTAAATACAGTCATAATATGCAATAGATCCTAGCAGATCTCTCTCTCTCTCTCTCTCTCTCTCTCTCTCTCTCTCTCTCTCTGTATAGTGACTTGAAGTTTGAAGAAAAGAAAATCTTCAAATTTCTCTCTCTCTCTCTCTCTCTCTCTCTCTCTCTCTCTCTCTCTCTCTCTCCGTTGAATATACGCAGGCTTCAATTCACTGGTCTTATCTTCCTTTGAGTTATATCTTCAAATCAGAGAGTTTTGTGAACTGCAGTATGTTCAGATGCCCTCGAAGATTCGAGTTTATCTATACTGTATATCCAAGTTGCGACGGTCTTTGAGACTAAGTAATGGATAACGGGGTTGCAGAGAGAGAGAGAGAGAGAGAGAGAGAGAGAGAGAGAGAGTGGGGGGTCGCTTTAGGGAGGCTGACTAGTTTTACCACTTGGAGTGGTGAGAGTGTTTTTAGCAAGTGGATGTTTTTACTTTTAAAGGAGTGTTTTTTTTTTTATGGAATTTTTTAGGTTCTTTCTTTTTTATAGATTTTTTTTTCTCTTTATTGTTGCTCACCGTCGAATTTTTCAACCTTTTGTGGATTTTGCATGGCTGTTTTTATTCCAGTTTTAAACTATATTTTCTAGCAACTTTCAATGAAAACTGACCAGAGTTTAAGTATTATTTCATGGCCGGATGATGAAATAAATTTCTGGCATTTTCTGATGTTTTTATTCTAGGAATACGAGCTTTCAAACTTGTCCAAATAAGTCATTGGTTAGAGACTGATCATCATTATGGCGTTCGATTTTTCTAGATCTAGAAGTAAATAATTATTTTGTGATATATAAGTATCTACTGAGCATATTCCAGAGTGTTCTGCGTCTGTGGTCTGTGTTTGCTACTGTTTACTGTTAAACATTTGCATTATAAAGACGGTAAAAAAAGCCTGGAATAAATGTTGTCAGGCATTTAGTGTTTTAAAAAACGAATATATTGACGTAAATGAGTTATATTACGGTCAGTAACCCGTAAGAGATAATAAAAAGTATATAGTTAAATTACGGTCCCCTGTATTTTACTGAAATACGGCTGAGAACACTATATTTTTTATGGAGAATTCCGTTTTAAAATTTAACAGAATATATGTCTGTGACTCTTAAGGTCGCTTGTGAATGGCAGAAGCAAGGGGCAGTGACAATGGCCTAGAGACTGACTATATATCCATATGACCAGCGGCCAAGCTCCCTCCCCACCCTAGCTAGAAACAGGCTGGGCTAGGAAATGGCTGCTGATGACTATGCAAACACATCATCCTTAGCTCATAGGATGGTGAGGTTGCAGACAATTAAAGAAACTATTGAGTTTGAGCGCGACTCGATCTCCCGTCCAGCAGAACGCCAGGCAGCGACATTTCCAATAGGCCACCACTGCCCTGAAATATTAATCAAAATTGAAAAGTCTCCAAAAAAATAATTTTAGTAATACTCTTGTACTGTTTGCACTTGTGCATATCGAGACATACTTACTTAAGCGGGTCTCTCTATATATTTCCATCGATAGCTTAAGTAAATGGGATAATAACCATTTGAAATTTCAATCACACTTGATTTAGTTCTGTATTTCTGTATGTTTTGTCCAGAGTAATAACTCTGAAATTTTAAATATAATTGACTTAATATTTCTGAATGTTTATTTCCTGGAAAATAGATATATGAACAGAAAATATTTTAGCATAAGAATAATAATTATTATTTTTTAAGTAACTTGTATTAATATCTGTATTCCTTGTCTTTCCAGGTATGTCGGAGAGGGATTCTTTAAGCTGGGTATAATGGGTCTTGTGGTTTGGTAAGTAGAGAATTTTCTCACTTCAAAATAACAAGTTTTGGATTATTAACGCAAGTGTCACTTTATATCAATTTATTTTCAGTTTATTGTGTATTGTATAAGATATTTGTATATTTTTTATACAAATTTGATTTTAGGTACATGAGATATATATATAAATATATATATATATATATATATATATATATATATATATATACATATATATATGCATGTATATATATATATATAATATATATATATATGTATGTATGTATATATATACACATATATATGTTTACCCATTTATATGCATAACCATATATATATATAGATATATATATATATATAATATATATATATATACTGTATATATATGTATGTATATATATATATATATATATATATATATATATATATATATATATATATATATATATATATATATATATAAAGGATAGCTTAAGAAAATGTAAGAAATAAGTCACTGTTCTATTCACACTATAATTTATAAAAGCATCTTTATAAAACTTTGTTCTTGCTGCTGTATTATAATTACTCGGACGAAATTCGGTTTTCCAGACATCAATGCTTATAATTTTTCAACAGTCCATAGAATTCTGGTGTGAACGGCAATGAGTCTCTAACTGTCATTCGGAGAAAAAACACACACACTATAATAAGTTAAGATTTCGCTTTTTTTTTTTTTTTTTTTTTTTTCTTGAGGAGGTAACGAGGGAAAACCTTTTATTTGGCAACAATAGTAACGTAGTAAAAAAATGAACACATACACACAATATACTCTTATTTTTACCTCTCTAACCAGATTTAGAGAGGGAATGCTATTTCTTGTGATGAGTAAAGAGTGAAAATCGTAGCGAGAACACATCAGTAAAACGTGAATTCTCTTTTTCAATAACCAATAGACATAATGTAAACACTTTTTTATTTCAAAGAGCATAGAGAATATGAAATATTAATTTTGTAGATGCTTTAAAGAAACAGGTTCCCTTTTTCAAGTGCATTCGAAGTGCTGGAAATAAAGTTTGATTTGATCAATATGCAAATCTTGTGCATTCGTGAAGCTAGAGGCCGAACTATGTGGTGGATGAACCTGTTATTCTAAATTAGTGTGCGCGACCCGTCAACAATCGCAGCTAGATATTTAGATTGGTATGCACACATGCACACACACAGGTTCAACCCTTCCCACTCCCTTCCCCTTTCCTAACTACAACCCCTCTCACCAGGGTATGACTATAGCCTCTCTCCCTACCCGAGGGACGGGGAGAGACGTTATGGTTATACGTCTTGCAATGCATATATATATATATATATATATATATATATATATATATATATATATATATTATATATATATATATATATATATAGCCAGGCACTTGCTCTCTATTATATAGGGCAAAACATCTACCTTCTTGAAATTGACAACGCATAACCCCTATGCCTATTCGAAGACGCAAAGGAAGACTTAAGAGGATCCTACCTCTCTGCGGAATAGCACCCCTCCCCCCTCCCCCCTTAGCAGGAGTGAGGGACCTCTAGGGAGGTCCTCGACGGTTGTAAACAAAAGACTTCATACGTGTTACCCAGAGCGCAATCATCATGCCGGTGGAGGCACGTAAGGCTGTTATGTCAAGTTTCATGGCGTTGCATTAAAATATCGTGAGGGAGTCGGGTCACGTCCGCTCACAAGGCTACCGAGGAAAGGGGCCTCGGTGGCTGAGATGTCCTCCCTTACAGGCTGCTGTTGTAGCAGGCGCTGAAGGAGAAAAGACCACGAGTCTCCGGTTGATGGTATGACAACAGAAATGCTCTCTTTTTGGGGAAGTGGTGATTTAGTTTGAGGATTTCCAAGTTATTTATTTTCTGTATTGCGATGTCTTCTGTTGATTAAATAGATTTGCGTAGATTGAAAAGTGTTTGCTTTATCTGACAATCTTGATTAGAGCCATTATCGTAATGTTCGTGTTGAATATACGCATAATATGTATGTGCGCGTTCATTATTTACTTGGAGTAGTTACTAGCACACTTTTTTGGATACGAAAATCTGTGATGTTCTAAAATGATAGCTCTCTCTCTCTCTCTCTCTCTCTCTCTCTCTCTCTCTCTCTCTCTCTCTCTCTCTCTCTCTCTGAGAAGGTCAACCTATCATATCTCATATATAAAACTTCAGAAAAGGCGGAGTTGAACAGTAAATTTAGACCCCCCCCCCAACCCACGACCATATTCGGCCAATTATTAAGCTTTCAAATGTTTTGGGTAACTCATAGATATGATTATGGAAAATAACTCTCTCTCTCTCGCTCTCCTCTCTCTCTCTCTCTCTCTCTCTCTCTCTCTCTCTCTCTCTCTCTCTCTGTGCGTGTGTGTGCTAACCCTTATATGTAGCCATATACTCAGCTATTGTTACGTAAGCTTTTGCGCATAGAGAATTCATCCATGATTCAGCAGTTAAAGTAGGAAGATGATAGTGACAGCAGCGTTGCTGTTTTTTCCTCACAGGTCGCTCCCTTTCAAATATATATGTATATATATATATATATATATATATATATATATATGTATATATATATATATATATGCATATACATATATACAGTATATATATACATATACTGTATGTAATATATATATACACATTATTATTATTATTATTATTATTATTATTATTATTATTATTATTATTAAATGCTAAGTTACAACCTAGTTGGATAAGCAGGATGCTATAACCCCAGGAGCCCCACTAGGAAAATAGGCCAGTGAGAAAGGAAATAAAGAAAAATAAATATTTTAAGTATAGTAACAACATTAAAATAAATATTTGGTATAAAAACTATAAAAACTTTAACAAAACAAGGGGAAGAGAAACTAGATAGAAGTGTGCCCGAGTGTACCCTCAAGCAAGAGAATTCTAACCAAGACAGTGGAAGACTATGGTACAGAGGCTATGGCACTACATATATACATATACACACACATATACAGTATATAATGTGTATATATATATATATATATATATATATATATATATTATATTTTATATATATATATATGTATATATGTATATACTGTATATATTATATAATATATATATATATATATATACATATATATATATATATATATATATATATATATATATATATATTCGACTGGATTGTGATAATAAATTAGCTGACCTAGCATATGCTGATGATGCTCTCCTTATTAACAGAACACCACAATATATGTAAAACTTTTCTTACCAGAATGCATGAAATATCCCATGAGGTTGAGTTCAAGATAAATAGAAGAAAGACAGAGGTGATGAGAAGGTAATACGCAATGGAAGATGAAATATTATAGAAAGATTAATGAGATAGAATCATTTAATAATTTGGGAACTATGGTCTCCAATACAGGGTCTTTATAATTAAAGTTTAGTGAAAGCTTGTAAAAAAAAAAAGCAAATCATGCAATGGCTAGTATAATAAAATTTTTGAAATTACATATGGTAATCAGACTATATATCGGGTTAGTGATGTCTCTGTTACAGTATGGACATGAGTCATGGTATGACAATGAAACAATCTCCAATAGATTTAGTAGATTTGAGAACAAAGCCCTCAGAAGGATATTGGGTGTCAAATAGCAGGAGAGGATTAAAAATGAAACTATAAGAGAGATTACCGAGTGCCATATGTGGATCAGATCATGGTGAGGGATGGTTTGGGCATGCTCTCAGCATTCCCCAAGAGAGATTAGTTGACCAAAAATTTAGCTTGGTTCCACAAGGCACTAGAAGAGTTGGAAGACCCAGGCCTACATGGCTAAGGACTATGAAGCGATAAGTAGAAGATAATGTGTGGAAATGTATTGAAATGAAGGCTCAAAATAGAGACTTCTGGTGAAATCTAATCCAGGCCCTGAACCTAAT
>NC_090763.1:2540637-2550637 GCF_036898095.1 Palaemon carinicauda
CTTTATGGTTTATTTCTTCGTGCACCAAACTGGCTTGGGATAGATTTCATGTAAGAATGCCACGCAACTTTTTTAAAAAGAAAATTGGTGTGTCTATCTTGACGATGCATCTTTGGAATTTGCGTCATTTTCGGCTTCCTGCCCGGTGTTGAGGTCAGCGTTTATGTCTGCTGTATTTTTATTTATTTATTTTTTTTTTTTTTTTGGGGGGGGGCGGTTTATGAGGTATGCCTATTGTGGGAGTGAACATTTAGGGGATAACTGAGAGGCGAAGTATGAAAGGTTTAAAGGTTTAAAGGCCCCTCATGAATAGCAGAGGTAAGGGACAGTGACATTGTCCTATGAAGCAGGACAATGCTCTAGAGACTGACCATATTTACATATGATCAGCGCCCAAGCCCCCTCTCCACCAAGCTAGGACCAAGGAGGGCTAGGCAATGTCTGCTGATGACTTAGCAGATAGACCTATAGGCTACCCCCCCCCCCCCACCCCATCCTTAGCTCACAAGGATGGTGAGATTGTAGTGACCAAAGAAACTAATAAGTTTGAGCGGGACTCGAACCCCAGTAAAGCAAAACAGTTACAGTGTACAAGTGTGTATGAAATACGTTCGGTACGCTATCATAGTGAAAATTAACAAGGCCAAATTTATTAACCCTTTTATCCCCAATGGACGTACCGGTACGTCCTTGCAAAATAACTGTTATTTACATTTTTTGGCATAGTTTTGATAACTTTATGAGAAGCTTGAGGCATTTTCCAAAAGAATGAGACATAAATTAAGGCTGTTAGAGCAATTTAAAAAAAAATATAGAGCAAAATATGCTTGAAAGTTCCACATAGCTTGGGGGTAAAAGGGACCATCAATATGTCTTTCCTAGACAAAGCTTCAGCTTTTTCGTTTTCGTCCCTCGCTTTCCCCTCTTACCCGGTCGTTTACCCATTTATGAATTGGAATGGTTCCGAAAATTCCTATGAACATCATCATCATCATTATCATCTCATCCTACGCCTATTGACGCAAAGGGTCTCATTGACTGACTACATTCATAGAGGGATTCATTGGCTAGATTCATCAAAGGATAGCCAGTTCCTTGTGTATGAGCAGTGCCTATCTGACTAAGGCAAGTTCTTAAAATAGCTGTTATGTAATAATAATTGCTCTCCGATGTGTGGAATTCTTTGACAAGAGTTCAAGTCAAGTGCTGGGTCTCGTCTTATCTCTTCTCTCTACTATTGCTACGAATATTACTATCACTTTTACTACTACAAAATGTTATTGTTGCTGCCCTCTTTTGTTGTTGTTATATACTGTATACCATTGCTATTATTATCATAAATAGTTGAATAATATACAAAACAATAGAAAGGGGGGGGGGTGAACTTTTGTGTCCTTAGTGCACATGAATTATATATATATATATATATATATATATATATATATATATATATATATATATATATATATATATGTGTGTGTGTGTGTGTGTGTGTGTGTGTGTGTTTATCTTATTTTCCTTTATTGGCCAAATGATAAAGGATATTGGATGAGTAACGTGAAGCAATTGTGGATTTAGAAATGATTAAAAACAATTGAATGATTTATTTGCTTAAGATAAAAGCGGATGGTATATAATTCAGCTTAAAATTAAGAAAGGATATATTATCTTCCTTATCATGAGGACTTTCATTGAAAGTCAATGATTTCTTAAAATAAAAATTATTGTCTTCAAGGAGAAGTGTAATGAAAGATATTAAGTGCAATCTTATTTATTTAGTTAATAGAAGCTTACAAATATAATTTTCATCTTGTATGAATATGTAAAGTTCTATAATTTTGCAGAAGGGTTTATCATCCTCATCTCCTCCTACGCCTGTTGACGCAAAGGACCTCGGTTAGATTTCGCCAGTCGTTTCTATCTTGAACTTTTTAATTCAGTAATTCTCCATTCATCATCTCCTACTTCACGCTTCATAGTCCTCAACCATGTAGGCTTGGGTCTTCCAACTGTTCTAGTGCCTTTTGGAGCCCAGATGAACGTTTGGTGAACTAATTTCTCCTGGGGAGTGCGACCAGCATGCCAAACCATCTCCATCTACCCCTCATCATGATCTCATCCATAATTGGCACTAGAGTAATATCTTTTAGTTTCCTTTCTAATCCTATCCTGCTGTTTAACTCCCAATATTACCAATGTTATTCTAATGGCTTCGTTCTCAAATCTACTAGATCTATTGGGGGTTTTATACATACATATAGAATGAAAATATTTAATAGTGTGCCAAAAATGGTTTTGGAAAATATAGGACTAAAAAATAACTCGGTTTGGTAGCATAAAAGTCCTTCTGATCAAGTTGCCTGCGCCGCGCAGAGTTAACTATTGGTCTGAAAGTTTACCCAGCGCCAATTACATTCTGTCCAAAAGAGTTTTGGCCTTTTTTCGGAAAAAGACAGAGTACGTAGTAAAAAGGGTGAAAAAGATAAAAGGGAAGAAAAAATGGCTGGACGAAAATCACTTGAAATAGAAAATGTCTTTTGTCCCTCAAAGGTTTTTTTTTCTCTTTTTTTTTTAAGCATTCTGTTTTTTATGTAAAGTTTTGATTGTAACGATTATTTTTTAGATCCACTTTTTTTTAAATAATTTAAAAACGAATGATAAACGTGTAACAAGTGAGCAATGTTAGGAGATAAACCTGTTCTGATTTTGAATAGTAGCAGAACTGTGTTTTTTCTACGTTAGAAAGTTTCTTGAATTTACGAAATGGGCTTTTTTTTAAAAAGATATTCATGGCTTATGAAACAAAACAAAATAACTCATACTATTTGTCATGCAGCTGCATAAGATAATAGTTCCCAAATTACTGGTACTTGCTTAGCTATTAATGTGATTATATATTAGTTGTTTTCGCTGAGGATTATTTTCATCAAAATATACTTATCATATGTCTGTGAGGATGTGCTACTATATAAAAAGCATGATCTTTATCTTTTTCATTCAAGACTATTTAAAAATAGAACGTTTGGCAAGTGAGGGCTGTAAAGGAAAAGCATTTTGAGGTTATTGAAGATTCATATTCTAATGATTGCAAAATTTTTGAAGCTACTCCTTAAAGGTTTTAAACATTTAAAGACTGCCCATGAATGGCAGAGGCAAGGGACAGTGACATTGCCTTATCATGCAGGACAATACCCTAGAGGACCGACCATATTATATATATGATCAGTGCCCAAGCCCCCCTTTCCACCCAAGGTAGGGTCAAGGAGGGTCAGGCAATGGCTGCTGATGACTCAGCAGATAGACCTATGGACTCTCTCACCACCCCCCACCCCCCCCCATCCTTAGCTCATTATGGTGAGGTTGCAGCGACCAAACAAAATAACGAGTTTGAGCGGTACTCGAACTCCAGTCAGGCGATCACAAGGCAAGGACATTACCACTTAGAGCACCACAATCTTTTTTTTTTTTTTCTCAATAAAATTACTGCTATTATTAAGAAGACGTAAAATAGCCTAAGGAGGGAAAATTCACATATAGAAAGAAACAATTTATTCGGGATGTTTCGGAGTATAATGAAAATCGCAGAAATTATAGAAATAGGCAATTAACTTCGGTTTTGAAAAGGCAAGACTTTCATCTCGTCCTTCCTGATCGTTGAATTCTCCTGACCGTAAAGATTGTTTATAAACGTTGCCAAAAAGCGTTGTTTTTTTTCACAGCTGCTTCTTGAACGTTTATGATTACTTGAAAACCCTTTAATTCTTTCTTTTTTAGTCAGGCACAATAAATCAGCAATTGTACATAAATGTTACGCCCTTTATTTTATTTCGTGTTTCTGTTAAACAATTGTTTTATGAAATACGGTGAATGTTGTTCTATTTTTTCTTGGCCCTTAGAAATTAGTACATCGCATAAGTCTTTATTATTTTTGCGTTTTGATTTTATTCTTATCGGAAACATTATGTGCCTTTGTAAAGCTTGAAAATGCGTATTGTGGGACTTCTTTGTCGTCTAACTTACAAGTATTCAACTCTGGACAATGTGCTGTTTTGGGGTTATTTTTTTCATTCATATAATCTGGTTGGTTTTTATTCAAATTTTATATTCTAAATATAATCGTGTAGTTATTTTACCCTATGAGGAGGAGGGTTACCACCTACAGTGTACCTTGAGGAGCGTATTTTAGATGTCACATCATCTTTTAGGTGTTTTACTTGTTTTTATCTTTTCTGTCAGTATTCTTAAAGTCTATCCAGCTTCTCTAACTATGTTTTCCTTTATTATTAACCTTCAATCTAAAGGATAAGGCCTTAGGCTAAGCTGATGAACATCCTTTCTCTCAATGGAAAATCAAATTAGCAGATATAGTATTGAAATAGGTCTCAGGACTTACCTTGGTTTTATTTTTATTCCATAAATTTAATCAGAAGATAATGGAGTTTTGTGTTAAGCTGTTTACTTTACCCTCCTCATTCATCTCGTTTATATCTGTCGATATCTTTAACATTCAAAGTATTCTTTTGTAAACTTTCCATTTTAACACTGCAAACTTGTGTTGCACTTTCTTCGTGTTACTAAATGCCAGCAAACTCTGCTTATTATTCCCCCTGTGAGTATAGCCTGTTCAGATATCTTATTTTATAAAATCTCAAAGCAAACTTTGTAAAGATAGTCGCGGAAAAGTAAATAATGTTTTGTTTAAAAAGATACCTCATTATTTGGAATATTTAAGTAATCCATTTCGATTTCCTCGTCCAGACATGACTTGCTCTCTACCATTTTCTGTGAATGAAAAAGGACTCGTTTTCTTTGCAAGGTTGATAGGTGAACTGAGATAAATGGAAACTGTTTGCGAGTCTTATTCAAATTTAGGTTTAAAATATCATAATCATTAAGACATTTATTTCTGAATTTCTTACATAGAAAAATAAAGAAATGGAAGTGGCTACTTTTTATGTTATTATTATTATTATTATTATTATTATTATTATTATTATTATTATTATTATTATTATTATTATTATTATTATTATTATTATTATACTAGAAATTGTTGTCGCAGAAGATGTGTTTATTTTTTCATGAAGCTTTCTCCAAGTTTCTTTATACTTTCTTTTCAAAAGTATTGCGTTCTTTCGGTAGTTTTGGATTCATACACTCTTACTGGGACAAATACTATCATGTGAAGTGTGTGTGTGTTTTTTTTTTTTTTTTTCATAATGCACAGACAAAAAAAAAAAAGATATTTCACTCCACTTTACTGTGATTATCAAAACGGGACCGAAATATAATACAATCGAACTGCAATGTTACATGTGTTCACTTTATTTTTGTGTAGTGAGACTTGAACTATGAGCCTTGTTTGGGTACCTGTAGTGTGATATACATTGTGTTTTTTTTTTTTTTTTTTTTTTTTTTTGGGGGGGGGGGGCGGGGTGGCATATTGAGGAAAAGACTTCAGATGCTTATATTTGTCGCAATAAAGAAGTATGTATGACTTACCTTAGACTATTGGTGGAACGCAATACTTCAGGAAAGGTACTAGTGAGAAATAGAAAAAAAAATCTCTTTTCATCCTGTTAGTATTAGCCAATTATTTTAATTAGTGAGGAACATGAATTCGACTACATAATCGTTTGAAGGTTCTAATAATTTTTCAGTACCTTCTCATTCTCAAAGTAACTAACGTCAACTGATCTGTTACGAGAGAATTAGTAAGACTGGTATATGATAAGAAAATGTCAATCAAGCTAGAAGAACTTTTCTATAGCACAGTAATAAGACCAGTGTTAATGTATAGATCAGAAACTTTGGCTTTAAGGCGAAGCTTGTGGGAATAGAGATGAGAATGTTGAGGTAGATTATGGGAATATTACAGTTTGAAAGATGGAAAAAGATGAAATAAGAAGAATTGCATTCATATTAAAGGTTGCAATGGTGATAGAAGTGTAACGATTGATATGGTGTGGGCAGGTGTTGAAGGTGCATGACTGGGAGGGAGTAAGGAGGGCTTGAGATGAACCTGCTATGGGGGAGAAGATTGAGAGGAAGGCAGAGAATTAGGTGGTAAGATAAGGTGAAAGATTGTATAGAGAGAAGAGGTTTTGTGAAGCCTTTGATAGAAGGCCTTGGAGAGGGCGCATCAGGCAAGCGACCCCTTAGTGTAGGGATAACACGTGGAAAAAAAATTATTAAGTGATTATATAAATGTATTACGGAATATTAGTGAAACGTTTAAAGATTTAAATGAAAATGAGTTCATTCTAACCAAATCAATTAAATGTTGTCTTTGAATATGCAGGGCAACATTACAGTTGATAGTCAAAAGAGTTTATTTGATTTATGTTAGTCCGTCATTTGAGTAAGTCGCCTAGCCTTTCCAATCACTAAAGTACAAGGTATAAAAGAAAAATAGAAAAGAACTTCACTATTATTATTATTATTATTATTATTATTATTATTATTATTATTATTATTATTATTATTACTTGCTAAGCTACAACCCTAGTTGGAAAAGAAGGATGCTATAAGCCCAAGGGCTCCAACAGGGAAAATATCCCACTGAGGAAAGGAAACAAGGAAAAATAAAATATTTTCAGAACAGCAACAGCATCTAAACAAATATTTCCTATATAAACTAGAAAAACATTAACAAAACGAGAGGAAGAGATATTAGAATAGTGGGCCTGAGTGTACCCTCAAGCAAGATAACTCTAACCCAAGACAGTGGAAGACCATGGTACAAAGGCTATGGCACTACCCAAGACTAGAGAACAATGGTTTGATTTTGGAGTGCCCTTCTCCTAGAAGAGCTGCTTACCATAGATAAAGTCTCTTCTCTTATCAAGAGAAAAGTTGTCACTGAACAATTACATTGCAGTAGTTAACCCCTTGGGTGAAGAAGAATTGTTGGGTAATCTCAGTGTTGTCAGGTGAATAAGGACAGGGAAAATTTGTAAAAAATAGGCCAGACTTCTCGGTGTATGTGTAGGCAAAGGGAAAGTGAACCGTAACTAGAGAGAAGAATCCAATGTATTACTGTCTGCCCAAAGGACCCCCATAACTCCGTAGCGGTAGTATCTTGACGGGTGGCTGGTTCCCTGGCTAACCTACTACCTGAGATGGTGTGGGCAGGTGTTGAGGGTGAATGATTGGGAGGGAGTAAGGAGGCTTTGGAAGGAACTTGGTATGTTGGAATTTTTAATAGAATTAAAAACTCGCTTTAAAGATATAATTTTCAAATGGATTTGTAGTTGGTGACTGTATAATACATTTATTTCTCCAGCTTGTAATCATTACAGTATTTCTGCCATGCACATTTTTATTTTCATAATAACTAGATTATAAAATTTTGAATTTTTACCACCGAACGATTTGTTCAAAACACTTAGTATTAATTTTGAAGATATGATCTAAATTGCTCTTCCTTAACATAGGCCCATAAACACTTTGAAACTTCTTAATATGACCTTGACCTAATACGCCCTGAGAAACACTTCCCCCCTAACCCCCCCCCCCCCACTTTCATCTTTTTCCATCGCCGCCTGTTATTGACTTATGACCGTTAATGCTCTATGCAAATGAGCTTGAAGTGGGAATGGAGAGGGGCGGGGTAGACCCACCAAAAGGAGAAGGGTTCCTCTGATGGCTTCGCGCTGCCTCCCAAAAGCACCTTTAATCTGTACCTGAAAGGGACCCTGTTGTTGTTGATGTAGGTCTTTGTAATTACTGAATAATAGGGAAAATGGCTCTCTCTCTCTCTCTCTCTCTCTCTCTCTCTCTCTCTCTCTCTCTCTCTCTCTCTCTGTTGACATGACGCGACGCTAATTCACCAATTAACCTCTTTTCGGTTTTTATTTTATCTCGTTTTCACGTTGGTTTTTGCGTGTTGGTGAAGTTAGAAAATTGTAAGTTTAATAGTTCTAGGATTTATAACGATATTTACCGCATACTTATCACAAGGGGCCCTTTCTGATTGGGCATACCTTAAAGTGGTGAAAAGGTTTGTGTATCGCCATAATCAGGAATTCTGCACGATTCAGGGCCTCCGACACTAAGTTAGCTTGCTCTGAGCGGTCAGACGAAAGTCTCCCACCATCACCAATCCATACTTGTCCAGCGTGGTGATAAAAACTAGTCAAACCCCAGACATGAATAAGGACATGTTAAAGGCCCTTGTCCTGGAGTGGACTAGAAACGGATTTATTTGCTGGTGTTGTTGTTGTTGTTGGTACAAATCGGTACCAGAAAAGAAACCAGAAAATTCTCTCATCAAACTCTTAATGATTTGTTTCCTGACATCACCAAAGTGCAGTTCTCTATTTTGCAAATAGAGAACTGCGGATTGTTATCATTGATTGAAACCTCAAGACACATCATTAAGCAAAAGCGTTTTGATGATTATTTAATATTATATAAAACATACAATTCTAAGATTGATTTGAAGTTAAGGGTAAAGCAAGTTCTGATTGAGGATTTTTATTTTTTTGAAAAAGTCAGGATAATTTACGACTTTTTAGAATCTTTGTTTGCACGTAAAAGTGATATGTCCTTTTTCCATGATCAAGAATAAACTTTATGATAATAATGAAATAAATCTCGTTCGTTTGTTGATATTTCGTTTATTGTAATTTTAATCATCCACAGGTGTGGCATCTACGTATGTAAAAAAAAAAAAAAAGTGAACGCAATAATTTCCTAACATTGGTTCAGTTAGAGGAAAAGGAAAATAATTCTCTTCCCTGTGTTTTCTGTTCAGCTCCCCAAAAGAATTCAGTGAAACACATTTCCGAAAATTTCGATATATATATATATATATATATATATATATATATATATATATATATATATATATATATATATATAATGAGAGAGAGAGAGAGTGAGAGAGAGAGAGAGAGAGAGAGAGAGAGAGAGAGAGAGAGAGAGAGAGAGAGAGAGAGAGAGAGAGAGAGAGAGTGAAAATGACCAACAATAGATATGAGTATTGGGGAAGGGAGAATTCTTACGAAGATTCCGGTGAGAAGGATTTCACGTTGAAAGTTGATTTGGTCTATCTTGAAATTTGCCATCTCTATAGGTATATTGGAATTATATATATATATATATATATATATATATATATATATATATATATATATATATATATATATATATATATATATTTCCTTTTTCGAAATGAAAGGCACTTTGATTTTTTCTTATGCACAAGGATCTCCTGTATGTGTGTCTATGTGTGTTCTCGTGTATCCATGCGAACACACAAACACACAAAGGTAAACACACAGGTCTAACAATCAATATTTGGTTACGAAAATACGCACAAATAAAAAAAAAATAACTTTTTTCAGCAAAAACATTGAGGGAACAGTGACTTATTGCTAGAAATTTTCGATGACTGAATAGGTATATATATATATATATATATATATATATATATATATATATATATATATATATATATATATATATATATATATATATGTACTGTATATATAATATGTAATACTAAAATGGTAAAGTTTACATGTTCATGTATATTATAATTTCTTTTTATGTTTATTGCTATTTTATATTAATCTTATTATATGCACTTACCTGTATTATATATATATATATATATATATATATATGTGTATATATATATATATATATATATATATATATATATATATATATATATATATATATATAGAGGTCTACTAATCTTTTATTGTTGCTTCAATTATTACATTAATATAGATCTTATTCTAAATTACTAATTTTCTGTGTATTATTAATTAAGTTAAGCATTATATATTTCATCTAACATGATGGCCAATGTTTTTTTTTTTTAACTATTCAGTATTTAATAGAAATTTCTTTGTTTTCCCTTGCCTTTTTATATTTCATTTATGTCATTCATTTACTGGTTTTCAATTATCATTTGTTGTTTCCTTTGACTGATTGCTCCTTTTTTCTTTGCCCCATTTTGAAGGAGGTAAGTGAACACTTTTCGAAA
>NC_090763.1:2553137-2555637 GCF_036898095.1 Palaemon carinicauda
ACTTATAGGCTCCCCAAACGCCCCATCGTTAGCTCACATGGATGGTGAGATTGCAGCGACCAAAGAAACTAACGAGTTTGAATAGGACTCGAACCCCAAACTGACGTTCACCAGTCAGGGACGTTACCACCGCTAAGAATGAATAAAGGAAACTTTTTTCCGATTGAAGGGGATGGAAGAAGTAAATGAATAAAGAGATAAAGGAAGGAGGAAGGGCGAAACGAAGGAAATGGCCATTTTTCTTAGACTTTCTCCAATCAAAAATGATTGGATTATCTGTAAGGATTCCAATCTATCCATTCGTTTCCGCCCGAAAAGTTAGGTCCTTTTCCTGGGAACTTGTGTTATTACTTAAGATGTCTGACTTGATATCATGGATGCAAAGGGCCTTGTGCGCCTTCAACTCAAGTTGAATTATTAGTTATTCTTTGCCTTTCTTTAAGCCTATTGCAGTTCTAAAGAATATGAGATATTTATCATTCTTGATCTTTTCATGTGAAGTATTATAGATGATTTTTTCTATTTGTAAATACCTTGTTCATATTGCGGAATTAACTTCTTGGTATTACCTTTCAACATATTACTTAAATAGGCGACTAGTTTTTACTTCAAACGTTATTAGGTACATATTTTGTCAAATAATAGTAATAATAATGATAATAGTAATAATAATGATAATAGTAGTAATAAAGATTATTATTATTATTATTATTATTATTATTATTATTATTAACAACAACAACAACAACAGCAACAACAGCAATAATAATAATAATAATGATGATAATAATCTACCCTATAAATAAGTATCAAGCGTCTGGCTATACTGTATATATAAATATTCCTCTCCGGCCACACCCAGCGGCATTTCCAGACGTATAAGTACTCGGTCTCTCTCATCGCGTTAAGGTAGTCCCACTCAGAAAGGGTAGGATAAAGTACATTGAAATCTATCACTGACTGAATATCGTATGCTAGATTCGAACTGATAATGGTAAACTTTCCCATGACAATATTTTGCAGGATTATTAATAGCAAATCCAACTCAGGAATGCAGATCTTAGTCTGTCAATTAAGCCACTTATTCAAGAGAAAAGTTTCATGAACGATGACTATTTCTTCCTGTGAGATAGTTTAAATCTCATTAGAGCTATTCAAAGCTAGCAAAGCTCATTCTAGAAAAGTTAGTATGCGAGATAGCTCTGATACAATTCGGAATTTCTGCCATGACCTGGAAAGGACTTATTGTTAGGATTATGGCCCATAGATAATCTCCGTTTAACTATTTCTTATTTATGTCTACTTAAATTTTATGTTAGTTTTAGAAGGAGTATATATATATATATATATATATATATATATATATATATACATACACCTTAACGGTGTGAATGTCTTTGTGTATCTCTATGATCAGAAAAGCTGCACTAGTCAAGGCCATCCATACTAGGTTGATTTGCTGTGAGCTATCATATTAAAGTCCCACCATCACCAACCACTTGTGGCCAGCATGGTGATAAAAATAGCCAAACCCCAAACGTGAATAAGGACATGTATGAGATCTTTGCCCTGCAGAGGACTAGAAACGGTTTCATTTGTTGTGGTTGTTGTTGTGTATATACTGTAGATAGATAGAGATACATGTGTTGATAGATAGATAGACTTACACATTAATATTTGGAAAGAATTGTGAGGTGTTTTCGTTTTAGTTTCCATGATGATTGGAAGCTTTAAATGTCTATTTCGTTTATTATAGTTTAATGACAAAGTAACTTATTTCTTTTCTTCTTATATCGGAATGAACCTCCCACCTTCCCCAACTCTTGCATGTAAATTATATTTATTTTTATCGAAGCATTAATGGAACACTTAAGAATATACCAATGACTAGCAAATACCGCAGAGCATGTTTTGTGTCATATTACGTCCCAATACGTAAGACTTTGTATATCCCCCTTTGCAGCATTGCTATGCATGACAACTCCTGTGTACGTTTTGGGCAGTGTTGCCAGGTTGGCCTTTTTCAGGCCAAACACTTCAAATCTGGCTTTTTTAAATTGGTTGGGCGTTACCAATATCATTAAAAGAAAGTTTGGTCTTAAATGTTATATTTCTGACCATTTTTTACTAATGGGTTGGCCTTTTAAAGCTATAGCTGATTAGAAGTTGGCCTTTTCTCACTTAGAAAACCTGGCAACCCTGTTTTTTGTGTCCTTGAGTAAATTCTCAGAAAACCACATCCGGTGTAAACCGGATTTTGGTGTCGATATCAGTTTTACTTTATTATGGATCACAAATTTGTGTTGTTGTTGTTATATATGTTTTTTCAATGGTATATTTTCTGGAGATATGTTTTGAAATAGATTATTGTATTATATGTGGTACAGGTATAGGAATATGCTTAGTATCAATGTTGCTATATAAACACACACACACACACGCATATATATATATATATATATATATATATATATATATGTGTGTGTGTGTGTGTGTGTAT
>NC_090763.1:2560637-2573137 GCF_036898095.1 Palaemon carinicauda
ATGATGTTTTAATTTAATTGTGAGTCAAATGAGTATTCAAAACAAAGTTCTTTTGTTTTCATCCCAAGTAATGAGTTAATATTTTATTCTTTGACTTTGTCATGTTTAACGTTTCTACTCTAACAAAAAAAAAATAATAATAATTTTAAAACGAGACCCTACAGTATGGTCATGAAATTAATATTTTCAGTCCTTATATTAAGTTCCACAAACCACCCCATGATTAATTAATTCAGACTGGATTATAATATATAGAGAAGAGACGTTTTGGAAATTTTACATCAAGAGCTTTAAGTAACTTTCAAAGAAATTACTATAACTTTTATATTTTTCGTAAATCCTTTGGTAATGGCTCAAATGTAGCACCCAACAAGCGGTATTATCTAATTTTTGTAGATTTAATAGACATAACTGGATTGTGGGGTATAATATATTATTAAAGCTCCTCTATCTGTAGTCAGTGGATTCTATAATACATCATATTTCAGTAAGTGGAGTTTTTATTCTCATCGAATTTCAAACCCACATTTGTTAATTACTAATGTCTTACACTATCTTGGGTTAAAGTTCTCTTGCCTGAGGGTACACCTGGGCACACTACTCTATCTAATTTCCCTTCCTCTTGTTTTGTTAAAATTTTATAGTTTATAAAGGAAATATTTGTTTTAATGTTGTTGCTGTTCTTGAGATATTTTATTTTTCCTTGTTTCCTTTCCTCATTGGGCTATTTTCCCTGTTGGAGCCCCTAGGCCCCTGCTTTTCCAGCTAGGGTTGTAGCTTAGCAAGTAATAATATTAATAACTAGCGGAACCCGTGTAAATTACACGAAATTATATTTTCAATACTAATTATCTTGTTCCTAACCTTTACATGTTTGAATAAAATGTCCCGAGATTAATTTTATAATCTAGGTTATGGAAATTGATAGAACTCAACTTTTTGTCTAATATTTAAAAAAAGTCAGGTGCTAAATACAAAATTGGAAAAACTATATAAGATGTGCTTTGGTTAAGTAATCAAAGTCTAATGTGAATTTGTAAGAGTATACCATGAAATTATTTCCGTTTTCTTTAAAGCGTGAATTTGTAAGAGTATACCATGAAATTATTTCTGTTTTCTTTAAAGCGTGAATTTGTAAGAGTATACCATGGAATTATTTCCGTTTTAAAGCGTGAATTTGTAAGAGTATACCATGAAATTATTTCCGTTCTCTTTAAAGCGTGAATTTGTAAGAGTATAATTATTTCCCTTTTCTTTAAAGCATAACACACAAAATAAATAACACACATGCTATCATATTAATATATAGATAATGATAGTAATAATGATAATAATATATATGAAAATACTGATTTTCTCCACTTTATTCATTGAAAATTCATCCTACCACATGTGCCGAACTGTAGACATTATTTAAGAGTCTTTGCAATGTACCCCTCAGCCCGTAGCTGCTTCCACTTACTAGCTTTCTAATTTACATCCATTCAACCCGTCGCCACGTAGCTGCATCCACTTTCTGGCTTCCTAATTTACTTCAGTTGCCGTATTCTCAACGACTATTATATTATATTACAATATACAAGTGTGTAATTGGTTTTGGGGGAGGGGGGTGTTCCTCTATTGCTCATCGGCGGTGAAAGGTCTACCAAGCCCCTGGGTCGGACCATATAGCCCACATTCCCCCAATCCAACAGTCGGCATTTAGTGACCGAATGTCTGACGCGTATCCATCGATATTGTGCTATTTATATCAAATTGAATCTTTGAATTATTTAACTAAGGTACCACAGTTGTCGCCGAGATCACCGACTGGCACCTCACGATTGTAATGATTATTGGGATACAGCGAAAGGTTTTCTTTTTAGGTTAGAGTAATCTAGTTCTCCTATGGTCGTGAATGTTAGGTACCATAATTAGGTGTGTATATATCTGTGTATATATACATATATATATATATATATATATATATATATATATATATATATATATATATATAACAAATGCAACTGTTTCTACTCCACTGCAGGAGGAAGGCTTCAGGCATGTCTGATCGCTCATAGAAAACTAACCTGGTATGAGTCTCCCTGACTAATACAGCTATTTTGATCATGGTGATAAACAAATCCTTTCACCACGTTAATGTATCCTCACTCCTAGAGGGATGTATATGTATGTATATATATATGTATATATATATATATATATATATATATATATATATATATATAAAATTGTTCAGTGGCTACGTTCCACTTGATAAGAGTAAAAGAGACTATTTAGCTATGGTAAGCAGCTCTTCTAGGAGAAAGTCACCCCAAAATCAAACCATTATTCTCTTAGGTTTCGATAATATCATAGCCTCTGTACCATGGTCTTCCACTGTCTGGGGTTAGAGTTCTCTTGCTTGAAGGTACATTATGGTACAATATTCTATCTATTTCCATATATCCTTTCCTCGCTGGCTATCTTTCCTGTTGAAGCCCTTGGTCTTATAGGATTCTGCTTTAACAACTAGGGTTTTAGTTTTGTGCGTCTCTCTCTCTCTCTCTCTCTCTCTCTCTCTCTCTCTCTCTCTCTCTCTCTCTCTCTCTCTCTATATATATATATATGTATGTATATGTATATATATATATATATATATATATATATATATATATATATATATATATATATACATCTTCTTCCCAGCTGGTTCCCATTTTTATATAGGGTCTCCGTTGCGGATAAGCCGTTTCCATCTTTTTCTATTCTTCGCTTCTGCCTCATCAATCCCCTTCTCCTGTAAGTCTCCTCTCACACAGTCCCTCCATCTCTTTCTTGGTCTCCCTCTTCTTCTTCTTCCTTGATCCTCCATCTCCATACTATGTCTCCCAACGTGGTCCTCATCTCTCCTCATCAGATGTCCATACCATGCCAGCCTCCCTTCCTGCACTTTCTTCGATATTTCCACCACCTTTGTCGACCCCCTTATGTAGTCATTTCTTATCCGATCCTCTCTTATATATATATATATATAAATATATATATATATATATATATATATATATATATATATATATATATAATATAACCTGTAACGTTTACGAGTAGATACCTGTTAAGTCATGAAAGTTGCATCCTTTCCAGTGTGTGCCAACACATTGGGGTAAAGTGCTCATTTAATTGAACGAACCTGGTCTTTTTAGCATTGTAATTTTGAAGGTTGATTACGCAGAAATCAAGGAATTCTGCAAGGTAATTCCTATTCTACAATAGAGATTTTTATACAAGGATCTTTCATTTTACGGCTAATATTTTCATAACTACCATTACCATTCATTGACGCCTAAGTTTGTTCCCTTACATCTTTATTCATTTCTTTTACTCCTCAAGATTTGAAAATTATTTAGTTCTCCCTCTTTCTTCTTTTGTAAACTTGCTTTTAAATAGTTATTTTTTAGTTATATTAGCTAGTGACGAAGAGATCTTATTCTGGGAAAGCTCACAAAAGTGTTTCGTGAATATTTTAAAGGCCAGCTTACATGAAACCACGGTCTTCTTTTGCAATTACATTTTAATGCTAGCGGGTGGCAGATCTCTCTCTCTCTCTCTCTCTCTCTCTCTCTCTCTCTCTCATTGGTGATTTTGTCCTTTAGTATTGATCCAGTGGTATTGGAGATGTCGAAAATTGGAATAAAGGTATGATGGATGTGATACATACCATACATATATATATATATATATATGTATGTATATATATATATATACATACATACACACACACACACACACACACACACATATATATATATATATATACATACACCTTAAAATTTAGTAAGAGAAAATATTCTATAAAAATATTAGATTGTGTATCCTCACTTCTAAAATAAAACTGAATAATACATTATTTGGAAATATATAAAAAGGATATATGTACCATAAGTAAATTGCACTTCTTATATACCCATCAGAAAATCCTATTTCCCAGACATCCAATGCCTAAAATTTAAATGACTAAAATTATCAGAATCTTGAGCACTTCTAAATTTCAATGCTTTCAAGAGTTTAAATCCTTCAAATGAAATAAGATTGATTTAGTTGATAATTCATCGCGAAAGGATAAACTTGTTTCCAAAAATAGCCGATTAATGCCAAAGAATCTGGCGATTAATTTCCTATAATCGGTGGAAACTGCATAATGGACAGGCTCTAAGCTTTCAGTCAAATTTTCGATTATTTTCTGAACACAGTATTGACACGTCTCTCTCTCTCTCTCTCTCTCTCTCTCTCTCTGATGGAGAATGATTTCGTAATAACAATATTCTGATGGTGATGTTACTAATTCAAAGCCCATTTTGCTTTCAAATATTATTCAAGTTAAGAGGTATATGCTCTCTCTCTCTCTCTCTCTCTCTCTCTCTCTCTCTCTCTCTCTCGATGGAGAACGATTTCTTAATAGCAACATTCAATTGGTGATGTTATTAATTCAAAGCCCATTTTGCTTTCAATCAATATTCAAGTTAAGAGGCATATTCTCTCTCTCTCTCTCTCTCTCTCTCTCTCTCTCTCTCTCTCTCTATGGAGAACGATTTCTTAATAGCAACATTCTATTGGAGATGTTATTAATTCAAAGCCCATTTTGCTTTCATTCATTATTCAAGTTAAGAGGTACATCCTCCCCGCTCTCTCTCTCTCTCTCTCTCTCTCTCTCTCTCTCTCGATGGAGAACGATTTCTTAATAGCAACATTCAATTGGTGATGTCATTAATTCAAAGCCCATTTTGCTTTCAATCAATATTAAAGTTAAGAGGCATATTCTCTCTCTCTCTCTCTCTCTCTCTCTCTCTCTCTCTCTCTCATTAAGAAAATTCCGCCTTATTCATGGACAAAAAAAATAAAGTACATTTGAGATTTGAGTTTCCTAAAGACTATAGACAAGTTTGGAGGCTAGTTTATTTGTCTTGTATTATTTATTTCCATCACAAATCATTATTTCCTTTGTCTTCTCTCATTTTCAATATGTAAAAAGACTTTTATTAACTTGCCATTCACCAAATAAATGTTTCAAGAAGTCCATTCATTTTGCAATTTTGAAAATGATAAAAATGGCAATTAAAATATAGGACATATACTTGCCTTTCGTCATTTTATTGTCAATCAGTAAATTTTGTTGGGAAAAAAAAAATTATACTTTTGCGTCCTTTTAGGAGTGAAAATTTTCGTGAGGTTTTAGTAATAATTTACGTTTACATAATTTCATTTTAAATATTTATTAATACTCAAGGAATCCTGCATTAGTCACATCTACAACTAATTAATATTTTCGTTTTTCTTTTTTAGAATCTTAATTAATCCTGATCATGATCATTGATGATAATTGCTTTTAATGTCTTAATTTTTTGCTTTTTCATTTGTAGTTGATATTTCCACGGTTTCCCCTCTCGGTCTCTATTAATATTTCAGTCTATCTAACTCCACAAATAAACACTATAACAGTATTATCTCTTTTGAATCCTATCATTACCCGCCAAATACGCACCCTGGTCCAATCCTGAAAATGCAGGCAATCGTTTTTACGAGCAAATACAAACTGGAATTATAATTACTTACCTTCGTTATATTAGTTTTCGCGACGCTTAAATGCACAACTCTCTTTTCACTTGCTCGAAAGAATGTGTTTCTGGAAGCCGTTGATGTGGAACGCGTCCTTTGGTTTTCCGAAAATTACGAAGGTGGTTAAAAAGAGAAAGAAGACGCTGGAGCTTATAATTGGCCTTTCTCTCTCTCTCTCTCTCTCTCTCTCTCTCTCTCTCTCTCTTCCGGAAAAAACTTTATAGATCCTATATATATATATGTATATATATATATATATATATATATATGTATATATATGTATATATATTTATATATATACATATATATGTATATATATTTATATATATATATATATATATATATATCATCTTCTTCTATGCCTATTGACGCAAATGGGTTCGGTTAGATTTCGCTAGTCGTCTCTATCTTGAGCTTTTCATTCAATACTTTTCCATTCATCATCTCCTACTTCGCGCTTCATAGTCCTCAGCCATGTAGGCCTGGGTCTTCCAAGTCTTTTAGTCCCTTGTGGAGCCTAGTTGAACGTTTTGTGAACTAATCTTTCTCGAGGAGTGCGAAAAGCATGCCCAAACCATCTCCATCTACCCATCATCATGATTTCATCCAAATGTGGCACTCGAGTAATCTCTCTTATAGTTTCATTTCTAACCCTGTCCTGCCATTTAACTGTAAGTATCCTTCTGAGGGCTTTGTTCTCAAATCTGCTAAATCTATTGGAGATTGTTTCATTGTCATACCATGACTCATGTCCAGAGAGTAACACCGATCTCACTAAACTGATATATAGTCTGATTTTTATATGTAACTTCAGGCGATTTGATTTCCAAATTTTACTTAACCTAGCCATTGTCGGATTTGCTTTTTTCAATCTTCCATTAAACTATAATTCTAAAAACCCTGTATTGGAGATCATAGTAACTAAATACTTGAATTAATCTACCACATTAATCCTTTCTCCTTCCAATGATATTTCACCTTCCATTGCATACTCCGTTCTCATCATCTCTGTCTTTCTTCTATATATCTGCAGCCCAACCTCGTGTGATATTTCATGCATTCTGGAAAGGAAGCATTGCAAATCCTGTGGTGTTCTGCTAACAAGGACAGCATCATATATATAAATATATATATATATACATATACAGTATATATATATATATATATATATATATATAGATATATATATATATATATATATATATATGTGTGTGTGTGTGTGTGGATGTGTGTATATTATTAGTTAAGCTACAACCCTAGTTGGAGAAGCAACATGCTATAAACTGAAGGGCTCTAAAAGGGAAAAATAGTCCAGTGAGGAAAGGAAATAAGGAAATGAATCAACGATATGAGAAATAATTATCAATTAATAAAATATTTTAGAAACATTAACATCCAAACAGATAAGCCATATATAAACTATAAAAAAGACTTGTGTCAGCCTGTTCAACATGAAAACATTTGAAGGAATATATATTAAAACAAGTACCACGTTCATGTCCTTACAGCCAGATAAAGGATGGAACGTCCGTGCCTAACATTTCCTTGGACTCCGATGCTCTCTCTCTTATCTCGCCAACCTTCCTCCGCGCACTGGCTGCGTCACTCATCTGTTATCTCCAACGCCCAGTTTCTCTTTCACAAAATTTCTCGGTCTCTTTAGTTGCACTTTCCACCAACCTATCATTCGTTAAGGAGTTGTGGAACTTCCTACTTCTTCTTTTCTTCTTTGTCTGCATCTTTTCCCACTTCTATGTGGGGTCAATGTTTCTTGCCAGCGTTCTCCATCTACCTCTGTCCCACACTTCATCACCTTTCGAAGGTCAAAGGTCTATTTATAGAATATCGCCTCATCATCATCTCCTCCTTCGCCTATTGACGCAAAGGGCCTCGGTAGATTTCGCCAGTCGTCTCTGTCTCGAGCTTTTAATTCAATACTTCTCCATTCATCATCTCCTACTTCGTGCTTTATAGTCCTAAGCCATGTAGGCCGGGGTCTTCAAATTCTTCTTGTGCCTTGGGGAACTTCCTACTTACTCTCAGTTTATAATATAGTGTACTCGTCCACTAGTTTTTTTTTCTTCTTTTTTTTACACATATCACCTTGTGTCTCTTACACTACACCCAAAAAAGTTTGCTGTAAAAAACGATAAAAATCCTGGAATAAATGTTTCCAGGCCTTTACCGTTTTAAAAACGGATATATTGACACAAAGGAGAGATATTATTATTATTATTGATATTATTATTGTTATCATTAGCCAAGCTATAATCCTACTTGGAAATAACAAATAACAAAGTATGGTAAAATGGACGGTCGCCTCTATTTTACTGAAATACGGCTGAAAACTGCATTTTTACTGAGAATTTCCGATTAAAACTTTACACATATTTCATAAAAGATTTTATCGTGTGCACATTTTCCTCTTTGTAAATTAATCTTAGAAGGGAAGAAACACGTTTACGTGGCCCTCTGTATCACGTGAATATTTTAATATGTTTCATCTTCATCAGTATAGTTTCAGGGGCGGGTAACCCCTTTTTTGGATGAAGGCCATCTTGCAATTCCTCAATGCTCCTTAAGGCCGCATAGAATTTTGTTGGTTATTTTATCCTCCAAGTAATTTATTAGTAATCTAAAGAAAGAGTGACAGGTTTATAAAAATTAAAAGTATTACAATTTCCAATATTTGAATTAAGTACTTTTTATACAAGTAATCAGTAAATGAATTATATTGAAAACTAAATTTTGAAATATTTCATTCAAGTTTGGGTAGTTTTCAAACTACCGTAAGTAAATAAATAATATCGAAAGCATGTCATTTTCAAATTACTTTAGTTAAGCAAGTATGTTCTTTGTATTGAAGTGATAAATAAAATAATATTAATCTTTTGGAAAAGATAGCTTATAAATATCAACAATATAACCTTTTCTAATATGTTATATTGACAAGTAGGTACTTTTTAAACAATCACATCTCCTAAAAATGCAACATCCCAGTAAAAAAATTGTATCTGTTTAAACACACTTAGCCGTTTTCATTAAAAAAAAAAATCAATTATTTGCTTTCTTAAGATGTTCATTAAATCCCTAGTTTTTAGCCATCATAGCTGGAACACCATCAGTGCATAACGTATTATAATAAGGAAGTAAAATTTAGTCCTCTTTTGTGACATTGCTTATTGAAGTTGTTAAAATGTCTGTTCCTCTTGTCCTTGCGTTAAGGTTACCTAAGGGATACTGTTTTTCATATAATCAAAACTTATCAGTGAAAGCACAAATAAGATATTTTTATGCCAAAAATCTGGAACATGTTGACTCACATAGATCACAGTGAGGAGATGGACAAAACAGGAACTCTCTCGTCCATCATACGTTAAATCACTCACTCACTGCAACTAACAGTTTTTCCTTGTCAGCTACAACAGCTGTTGTAGCTGACAAGGAAAAACTGCTAGTTGTATTAAGTTAGGAATCATTGAGTTCAAGTAACAATTGCTGCCATTCTCTGGAAGGTACATCACTGAACACAACTTTCCTATTGTCTGTGTGTACAAATTTGTATGTGTGTACATACAGTAAAATGATTTCAAACACACAATATTCAGTGTCAAAGCAGAAATATACTACACATACTGTACATATATCAAAGGCCGTAGAAGGCCGCACTTGATTGTCCAGAAGGCCATGAGCGTTCCCCATCCCTGGTTTACGGTATTCAACGGGTAAAAAAATTCGTATTTATTCCATAAAAACGTTATGCCTTGAATGCGGTAAAATTTTTCGTTTTAGTGCAAATCGCTAAAAGTTAGCGTCCTGTGAAAAACGCAATAGTCTTTTGAGTTTTCAGTTATTGCTCTTACTTTTGTTCGCTTTTATGGGACCTTTTAAGGGGAAAAGTGCAGTCATTTTAGAAAGAAATTTTATCGTGATTCGTATTGAAATTTCTATAGCACTTACCACGATTAACACTTATGTGGGTGTCCTAATATATTATCATTACTATTATTGTTACTTTTATTACCTGAGCTAATTGGAAAAGCCAATTGCTACAAGCCTAAAACTTTAATAGGAAAGCCGGTAGAGTGGGAAAGAGAAATACAAAAGTGAAGAATAAACTAAAAGAGAGAAATAACAAAGTTGTAGAGTAAGTATATACATATTATATATATATATATATATATATATATATATATATATATATATATATATATATATATATATATATATACACATATATATATACATACAAACATATATATATATATATATATATATATATATATATATATATATATATATATATATATAGAAGATAGATAAATAAGCGACATATATGTTACGGACACTTTGCTATCCGTGTAGACACCTAAGGATGATGTATGTTATCGACGGATAGGTTTGCTTAAAAGCAAATGGGTACCACGGACTAATGTACACACATACCGAACAACTCCAACCACCTTCCATAAGCATAACGACCACTTCACACGTCTCGAACTGTCTACCTAATCGCGCCAAAACTCCTCGCTACTGGGAGGAAGGACGCTGCTGACCGGAACAACGCAGGAATATACGCTACCGGGGTCAAAGCGATGTCAGGCAGGGAAGCCCATCGGGATTGATTGATTGATTTGAAGTTCTCTGGCATCCTGACATCGGGACTACGGTCTACACCAAAGATAAGCAGTCCTTTAAAAAGAAGGCTACCGTACTTACCCCCATACAAAAATGGGAAAAAAGCAAGTTAATAGAATATAAGCTGTGTAACGAATCTAATATCAACCTGACCAACAGGTTTCAACAACTGAATTTCTGCTGATTCAAGAATTTCATTAGATTATTTACAATTTAGTCCCATTCTGATTGGACCTTCTGGAATATTGTTTATTATTTCTGTATTATTTTGTAGTATTTTGTATTATTGCAGTAGGAGCGAGACATTTAAGGTCAACAACTGCACACCATGTGTTATTAAGCACACTTGTGATTTTCCCTTTTTTTTAATTATTAAAAACTATTGTTATTATTAAATTCATTAAACTTATTAGAAATAATTCTTATGATTAATTTTTGGGGAAATTGTTATAATTAGAATTATTATTAATATTAAAACTATTAAAATCGTATTCATCATTTGCAATATTATTATTAGAATTATCCAAATTATTATTATTTTTAAAATTATTGGAGGTATTATTATTGATATTTTAAAAATTATTATTATTGATATTATTATTATTATTATTATTATTATTAAAACAGAAATTCGTAATAACAAATAAAAACTTGAAAACTTGCACAAAGAACAAACTAAAAGACTGTCTTAGAGAATAATATTCAGATCAGTGATAAAGAATTAATTGATAATAAGTTTAGTCTAACAAGTTGAGAGGAAAATCAGCAGGCTGAAGATCAGACATCTAAACTATACTCAAACCAGAGTAGAATGAATTGTATTAAAACAATTCCTTAGAATAGGCAATTCTCCAAAATTCTTGAAAGGAATTTGCTCAATATAGCAATTTTATATGCAATTAAAGAAAAAACAGATTAGATATGTTTCTCAAATGTAAAGTTGTTGTTATTATTCTTTCTTATATGACCATATATTTAAAGCAAAATTACTGAAAAGACTTTGGTAAGAAGACAAGACAGCGTTATTTACCTATTCATAATCAAACGATGAGTATTGTGAATATTGTTATAGTTTAGCTAGTTTGAACTAATGCACGTATTATTGTCTACGCAGTTATTCTATTGGCTCCATGGTTTCGTTCATACATCTGTGTTACTCTTAACAGTAATATATACTAATGCAAAATGAGAAATTTCAAGTACTGTCAGTTCTGTGAGGAAATGTCAGTTTTCTGGTGTATTCCTTATATAGTAGAGAGTAAGTGTCTGGGTATATATATATATATATATATATATATATATATATATATATATATATATATATATATATATATATATATCAATCATTACCATTACCAGACTACTACTCGGTTTCTCTCTGTCCCTCGGTTAGGAGGAGAGCGAGTAGTCATGCTACGGAGAAATAGGGATTGCGTGTGGGTGCATATGCATCTAAAAATTAAGCCGTCATTTTTTTTGACAGATCGCGTACACTAGTATTTAAGTAAAAAATTAGGGTTTTGTTTCTCTTTAAACATATCATTTACTATAATTCTTTTTCTTTTCTTTGATAATCATTTTTAATGTGCGGTTTTAAGTGATACCAAAAAACTTTTTTAAATCAATGAATAATTAATCTAATAAATATTTTAGAAAATTTTACATATTTCTTTATTTTCTAAAAGAATTTTCAAGTTTTAAATCCATTACCATCATCTCAAGTTCCAAGGTTGAGCCGAGTAAGATTTCCTCTCCTTTCAAACCAGTGTTGTATCCTTGGCAAGTTGAATAATTAGCCAAAGGAAATAAAGCGAAATTAGAAAGTCAAGTGACAGGAAAGCAGGAAGATGTAAGACCCTCGACTCTTTAAAAAAAACCGGTGATTATATTTCTAAACACCGGATAAACTTTTTGTTCTTAGTTTCCTCTCCTGATTAACTTCGTGGTTTTGGGGTGAGTGTAGTGAAAATAGCCCTGAAAGGAGCCTTCATCTTTATTTATGGTAGGCTAGCGTTAAACTTTTCAATTAAATTCTGCAGGAATATTGATCTCCCCTATATAATAGAGTAAGTGTTTAAACTATTCAATTAAATAAGCTACTTGATTTGTAACTCTCTGCTGGAATTTTCATCTTCTATATTATATATATATATATATATATATATATATATATATATATATATATATATATATATATATATATATATATATATATATCTCCGGTCATGCGCAGTAGTATTGCCAGACGTACAATTACTCGGTCTCTT
>NC_090763.1:2578137-2583137 GCF_036898095.1 Palaemon carinicauda
AATGCACATTTACCGGCATTAAAATCAAAACAATGCCAACCAGTAACTGTACCCACTGCAGGATTATCTTTTATTCATGTCCGTGTACTCGTTTGGTCATTGATCAGATATCAAAAGATGAATTAGCGGTTGACAAAGCAGTTAAAGCGATTGTTCTAGTTCCGGTAACTCTGGTTACTGCCTGGCAAAAAGGGCTACTGGAAGTTCGCTATACTGGCGTCGTTTATAGACATAAACACAATGTCGGATCAATACGAGCAGGTGAACATTTGTGTACGTAGAACGGGGGAGGGGCGGTTGTACAATTATGCACGCTTACTGATCTTGTACTAGTGCCTTTCGCATGTGTTGGTATTCGTAATGCATTCTTTTTCTTTAAAGTGTTTTTTTTTTCATTATTCCTTGAACTGTTGGTAAAAAACCATAATATTAATCGTAAATTCTCCGTAGAAATATACTGTTCATAATCGTATTTTAGTAAAATACAGGCGACCGTAATTTTACTTTACTTTGATATTATTTTTTACGGGTGTGTGACCTTAATATCACTCATTTAGGTCAATATATCCATTTTTGAAACGGTAAAAAATCCTGGAATAAATGTTGCCAGTTATTTACCGATTTTTTATGCAAATATATTACAGTACTTTTCAATGTTGAGTTATACAAGCACTACTACTAGTCGAAGGACACCTGATTAGCAGGTTAAGGGCATATTTTGTTACATCTCGTACATAAAGAATATTATTATTAGCTATAGAAATAATGGCATTACTTATTGAAATACGTTACTATCACTCTTATACGTTTGGGTCAAAGTAAACAGTGGTCTGAGAAACGGCATTGAAACTGCTACTTATCGTAGTAACCCCTTAGAAAGGGAAAACGCGTTGATGATCTCTCTCTCTCTCTCTCTCTCTCTCTCTCTCTCTCTCTCTCTCTCATATATATATATATATATATATGTATATCGATAGATAGATAGATGGATAGATAGATAACTATATAGATCAAGTATTTAGCTTTCCATAGTCAGTTATGGCCACTGAACAGTGAAACGTGCTATCTCCACCAACTCTATTTGCTCTCGAAATTACATTTGCAATGACTGAATATAATTTAATCCAGAAAAAAAGAGGTTAAACAAGACAAGGTCTGATCCGTAATATAGACACTCCTCTCCCTCCCTTCTCCCCCTCCCCTCTCCCTTTCCCTCTCCCTCTCCCTCTCCCTCTCCTCCCTTTATTAGTTAATTCAGGAAATTAAAGCCAACTGGCCACAGGTCTTGAGAAGATTGCATTTCCAGACAAGAATTTGGCTACAAGTGAATGCTCTCTCTCTCTCTCTCTCTCTCTCTCTCTCTCTCTCTCTCTCTCTCTCTCTCTGAGTCGATTATGCAGCACACGGTTTTAAGACAATGTAAGGGAAGTTCTCTCGGGAAGAGAACATAATGTGGAACATTATAATCGTTGATTTAAGACTTTTCTTTTGTGCGTTGTAATGCAGTTCTGTTTCGAGGGGCTGGATTAGGAATTGGTCAAGTTGAGTGCTTCTTGTAAGATTTTGGAAATGCTTAAGTAAGCATATAATAAAGAGCAAGAGTCTGGATATATATATATATATATATATATATATATATATATATATATATATATATATATATATATATATATACATAAACTCCAAATAACTTAATGGCGTTCTTGTTATCGTTTTTAATATATATATATATATATATATATATATACATACATATATATATATATATATATATATACATATATATATACATAAACTCCAAATAAGATAATGGCATTCTTGTTATTGTTTTTAGATACTATATCAAGTCATGAATGATATCTAGGTCCGAATAATTTCACTTATTTACGCATGTATGAAATAAATGAAGAAAGCTGGATTAAATGAAAAAATAACTCATAATGCTAGCTTGGTCTGTAAATGAAGAAACCTGAATTAAAAAAAAAAAAAAAACATGATTTAGATCAGCCTATTGGTTTGAAGTCGGTCCATTGTGTGGGTACGTGTGCCAGTCCGTAGCAGTTTCGTGTTCGTCAAACATCAACACTGAAGCAGCATTTCCTGGAAGGAAGGAAAGTACGAATAACGTCTACGATTGATCTAAATTCATTTACCAGGATTACTTTCCTCGCCACTGTTAAAAAAACCGTAGTTTTTTTTTTAATCGGAATTCACCGTAAAAATATGCTGTTCTTAGCCTTCTTTCAGTAATTTTACCCTACTTTGTTATTATCTTTTACGCGTTGCTGGCCGTAATATTGTTCCTTTACGTCAATATATCCCGCTTTATTAAAACAGTAAATACTTAGCAACCATTGTTTCAGGTATTTTACTTTTTTTTTTTTTTTTTTTTACGGCAAATTATCAAGTGTACCACTGTTATCATGTTGGTTACCATGCTTACAATTTCCTCTTCGGTGTTTTTTTTTTTTTCTTCTTTTTTATAAATGATGCGTTGAAAAAGATATGGCCGTTTGAATTAAATATCTATCTGGTATTATGAACCGTGAGCTCGAACAAACTGTATTATAGATTTCATTTCACAAGAAAAACCCTCAAATTTTTGCATCATGTTGACATAAATATGAATATACGCAAAAGAAAACGCACAGGCGCGCGCGCGTACACACACGTGCGCACTAATGTGTATATATATATATATATATATATATATATATATATATATGTATATATATATATATATATATGTATCCATGTATGTATGTGTATATATATATATATATATATATATATATATATATATATATATATATATACATACAGTATATATATAAGAAAAAACCACAAACTTTTGCTTCATGTTGACATACTTATGAATACACGCAAACGTAAACACACAGTGGCGCGCGCGCGCGCACACACACACACACCAGCACACTAATATATATATATATATATATATATATATATATATATATATATATATGTGTGTGTGTGTGTGTGTGTGTGTGTAAAGATATTAGATGGAAAGGTTGGAGGGTTTACTGCATTATTATTATTATTATTATTATTATTATTATTATTATCGTTATCATTTTTATTATTATTATTACTTGTCTAGAAATATCATTCCAGAGTCTGATCACAGCTGGAATAAAATTTATAGTAAAATAATAGGCCAGTTAGGAGCTATGAAATTAGCGATCTTTATATATAAAATAAATAAAAATACCATTTGGGTTTATACCTTCGAAAGCATCAAGAACCATCTAGAGTGTTTTAATTTCACGAGACCGAAAAGCTAAACTAGTTGTGTTTAGCTTCAGGAAAACGGGAATGAGAAAATTTAGTTTTCTCATTACTCTGCTTACTGTCAAACACATCAGCCGAAAGGGTTACCTTTTCCTTTGGGCAGTGACAAAGCCGTTAGATTTAGATAGAGGAGGAACTGTTAAGTCTACACCAAAGTGTGCAGATTTGGGCAGCCCAACATTAATGCTTCTGGGTTGTACCAGAAATGGTTGGTTTCATGGTTAAATTTTGTTCCTTCGCAGTTGAAGCATAAAATTTCTCAGCTAGAGCCCTTAGCTGAATATAATTTTCCAAGTCGAATATGATCTGTTATCCTTCCAGAGATGATAGGCGATTGATTGATTGATTAGGAGTTATTTGGCATCCTGGCATCTAAGGTCATGCCGAAGCTGATAGGCGAACAGCAAGAGAAACATGATTTAACCAATCATTATGGGGAGCGTTGAAATCACCTATAAAAGAAACAAAAGAGGCTTTTCTACCATCTTTTTATCTTAGCCATAATGATAATAAGGCAATCGAAGGTAGATTGTTCTATCTTATTTCTTTTTCTCTTGTTTTATGGTGAAGTTGTTATAGTTTATATATGAAAGATTTAATTCAATGCTGTTACAATTCTTGAAATATTTTATTTTGATTGTTTATCACTTCTCTGGCAGTTTGTTTATTTCCTTGTTACCTTCTCTTACTGGGCTATTTTTCATTTTTGGGGCCCTTGGGCTTATAGCATCTTGCCTATCCAACGAGGGTTATAGCTTGTAATAATATTGATAACATTAATAATCACCATAGATCGAAGACAAATGAGAGTTGTTACGGCTGCCAGAAACGTCTATGACCTTAATCTCATAGTATGACCTATGAGAAGCAGGGTACTCGGTCCAAATATACACCACCATTCCCCACGTCCTGGGAATGGCATCCTGTTTTGAAGTAATTGGTTTCTGAAAACCTGTAATAAGTAGCTCAGGTATGTGTATCAATTTAGAAAAAAAGGTTTCTGAGCATAGAATATCATACTGTATGGAAGCAATTGTAACATCTCAAATATTGCTATGCAAGTCTATGAATACTATGATTAGACGGCAATGGCGAAGTATAGAATGTACTGGTCCCGGGATTTTGCTCAATATATCCAAGCAGAATAATAACTGAAATAAATAAATAAAAAAAAAAATATCTTTCTTAGATACAAATCTGACATTAAAGATAACAAAAGCAATATGTACACGAATATATTTAAAGACTCATAAAAATGAATAAAATTGGTCAACATGGCGGAGCTTACACACCACGCAAGACCCTCCAGGATAGTCAATTCAACTGAAGGGATTACAGTAACAATGGTTTTGAAAATGAATAGCAGAGAGAAAGATAATGAAATAGATAGAGAAAAAGAAAAGGCAACATCTTTATAAACCTCATGACACCCATGGCCTTTCTATTAAGCCTGCTTAACACTATTAAAAAACAAGAAGATTAAACATAGAATGGCGTGCCCTCAAGCAAGAGAGTGGTAGATCACGGTGCAGAGGCTATAGCGCTACCCAAAGGTTTAAAGGCCGGTCATGAATGGCAGGGGCAAGGGACAGTGACATTGCACATATACACATATGATCAGCGCCCAAGTCTCCTCTCCAAACAAGCTAGGACCAAGGAAAGCCAGGCAATGGCTGATGATGACTCAG
>NC_090763.1:2585637-2600096 GCF_036898095.1 Palaemon carinicauda
TTAATCACTCGCTTCCTCGCAACAGACAAGGGCCAAATTAAAAGCAACAGACTTCCGGGAGGTTCCAATAGTATCCCAGCAGTCCTATTTCCTTAATTCCTAATCATGATTTGCATAAGAAAAGGTTTTTTCGACTACAGCGCCAATGAGTTGGTGGCCTGATTTTTAATTACTCTGAACAATGTCGGAAGAAACATTGATATATATATATTTTTTTTTCCGGGGGGGGGGGGGGTTAGAGGTTTCTTTTTAAATTTATCGAAAATGGATGAAAAACAAAGTATTTTATTTCGATATTCTGTGATTTTTCCATGATATTATTGCTTTTTTTTTCTTCCAAATTTCTCTAAATAAGGCTGCGAAAAGGGTCATATTTCTTGTTTATCACAGTAATGTACAAGTAAATATTATTCTAACTGCTGTAAGCAAGGTGGTAAAAATTTGTGCTCTAGGTAAGGGTTTAATCTTGAAGCGCCAGTATAAAGGTCTTGATGTTCACGGGAAACTGGATTCTTTGACCAAAGATATGATTTATTAATTTTACTTTTTGGTTCGAGTTGTTATACATGTTTTTCCCAAAGAAGCAATAAAGTTGAATGAACACATGGAAGAACAGACGTTCATTGTATTCTGTCTATAATATTGAATTTATTCAGCCTATATAGAATTTCTGACATATTCGATTTATGTCTGTCTCTGGATCTGTATTAAATGACGTATTTCTAATTGTTTGACTGATATTCTCCAATTTGGGAATCCATTGCATGTAAATCCCCTACTCCTCCTTTTGCAAGCATGCAACTTTGCCAGCAAAGGCCTATCGTTTTTCCGGTTTCAAATATCCCTAAGTATTTTAAGGAATAGATAATAATAAACACAACAGACATCGTTAACAGACAGAGGACGCCTGAACTGACGCCCATCTCCCCATTGCAGGAATTGGCAGCTGCCACGCCCAATCAGAGAAACTGGAAGGGCATCATCATCGCCGTCTTGGTCATCTGCTTCGTGCTGGCATGATAGTGACGTCAGTGTTACTGCTGACGCCGCCGGACGACGGGCCGAGGGTCAAAGGTCGGAGATTTGAGTTAGAGGACTTACTAGGGGACGATTTCAAGATCCACACCTTCAACGGAGCTGGATCTCGGGTGAGTCAATGTGGTCTCTCTAGAGGCCTTTTTTTTTTCTTCTAGAGCTTCTTCTTCTTCTTCTTCTTTTTCTTCTTCGTCTTCTTCTTCATCATCATTTAGGCCCTCTTTTTCTTCTACTTCTTTTAGGCCTTTTCATCGTCTTTTAGGTCTTCTTCTTCTTCTTCTTCATCATTTAGGCCCTCTTTTTCTTCTACTTCTTTTAGGCCTCTTTCTTCTTCTTCTCATGTTTCTTCTTCTAGACTGTCTTCTTCTTCGTCTTCTTCTTCTTCATCTTCTTCTAGGCCCTCTTTTTCTTCTACTTCTTTTTAGGCCTCTTTCTTCTTCTTCTTCTTCTTCTTCTTCTAGACCCTCTTTTTTTCTACTTCTTTTAGGCCTCTTTCTTCTTCTTCTTCTTCTTCTTCTTCTTCTTCTTCTTCTTCTTCTTCTTCTTCTTCTTCTTCTTCTTCTAAGCCATCATGTTCTTTCTTTTTCTACATCTTTTACTCCTCTTTCTTCTATTAGGCCGTTTTCGCCCTATTTTTCTTCTACTCAGCCCTCTTTTTCTTCTAGGCCTCCTGTATCTTCCTCTTCTTCTCCTTCTTCTTCTAATACCTTGCATGATTTATATCCGACTCTGGTCATAAATGGCGTAAGAAGTTTTGGGTTTTGTCATGTGTGATACTAATGTGTAGAATTACGTAAAAATATTTCTACTCACTGCTTTTATAACTCGAGTATTTGTGTAGCCGTGATTTAAGATACAAATATTATATTTTTTAGGTTAGTACGAGTAAATAAGTGTTAATTAAAATTAACATTTTATAAACAAACTTCTTTTGGTCTTCGATAAACAAAGGTTACGAAACGAGTTTCATTTTAGTAAGGAATTATGATTACATAAGTTTTTCGTTATGATAACTTTTCACGAATACAACTAATCTGAAACGCCAGAACATTACATTTACGCTCTGCATTGTTCTCGTTTTTCTATAAGTCTTACCTAATTTCGATTAAGCTCTACCATATGAAGTTTGATGTTTCTGTCCTTTATTCTCTTAATTGCTCGAGGGTACACTCAAGCACACTGTTCTATCATGTTTCTCTTCCTCTTTTTTTTTAAGTGTTTATAGTTTATATATGTAAGATCTATATTAATTTTGTTACTGTTCTTAGTATATCTTATTCTAATTGTTCATTACTTCTGCTGTAGTTTATTTATTTCCTTTTTTTCCTTTCCTCACTGGGCTATTTTCCCTGAATAATCTCCTCTATATACTTATATCATAAGGAGTAAATCTCTCTCTCTCTCTCTCTCTCTCTCTCTCTCTCTGTATATATATATATATATATATGTGTGTGTGTGTGTGTGTGTGTGTTGTGTGTGTGTGTGTGTGTGCGCGTGCGTGTCATTGCTCAGCTCTCCCCGGCCCTCTGGTAGGTGGAGAGGGATTTAGTCGTACCCTGGAGAGGGTGGGTTTGCCTATATCTATCTAAATATGTAGCCGTCATTTTTACTAGTGTACACTAGTAATAATAATAATAATAATAATAATAATAATAATAATCACAGTAACGTGCCCTTACAATTATACAATTCTTTCAAGGTCTGTTTCTCTAATTAGTTAGTTTCACGTTAATCTGTCACCCATCCCAGTAACCCCCAACGCCCGTCCCATCCAACCGCCCACGTTGGTCTTCCCACCCATGATGACGTCTTTATTTTTTCTATTCTTGATTTCCTCCCCTGAGGTTTTTAACTCGGTGGTTTTTCCCTTATATTCTAGAGAACTTCTGTGTTAAGTAATATATTCAGTTCTCATTGTGGATGTAATTTTATGGTTGGTAGGTTTGGGGTTACCTTATTTTATATTCATAATTACATCTGCCAACGAAGTTGGAAGAAGGTTATGTTTTCGCCCCTTGTTTGTGTGTTATCTATGTGTGTTTGTTCGTGAACAGCTTCCGGGCCACAATTTTAATCGTAGATTAATGAAACTTACAGGGATTGACTTATGTAAAAAGCTTGGAATGATAAAATTTTGGAAGGTCGAGGTCAAAGGTCAAGGTCACGGCCAAGCAAAATATTTAATTCACGTTATCAGCCATAAGTTAAGACACCGTTATCACAGAGACTTTAAACTTGGTTTATATGAGAGTTTATGAAAATCCGAGCCAATTCATACATGTTAAGGTCAAAGGTCAAGCAAAAGGTAAAAAAAAAAAATGTCGTGGCGGAGGTCTGCTCTCAACTGAGTGCCCCTCAAGTTCATTTATATTATGGAAACTGTGATATCAACATCTCTGTTCCTTTTCTATATTCAAGTGTACCTGTTCAACAAAGCATTTTTTTCAAAGCAATTGTTTTCGCTTGAATCAATTACTATTGAGGCCCGCCTGTTCATTCTGTCTACATTTTAATTTTCGCGGAACTCTTCGACTTATTTGCTCAAAAATATATCTTTACTATTTTTTACAACTTGATATTGAATCTTAAGCATTTTTTATATATGTGATTAACGTATAATGGTTAGTTATTCAAATTTTGATAAATGTAGAACACAATTACTTTTATTCACTTAAAGTTTGGTGCCAATAGTCAATACAGTTTTGAGTTATTTTTGTACGTAAAGAACGTAGCCGACCAGTAATTATTGAACGATATTTTGAATGTTTTTTTTTTTTTTTTTTTTTTTGTAGAAATGTGAAACAATTTAACGTTATATTACTCAATGGCAGTAATTTGTGTTTGATTACATGGCCTTAACAAAAATGTGAACCTCGGATGCTTATTTTGACATAAACTTTAGACGCTTCAGAATATACACAATTGTAACAATCAGTCTCTCTCTCTCTCTCTCTCTCTCTCTCTCTCTCTCTCTCTCTCTCTCTCTCTCTCTCGAATAAAAAGGTTATTTTTTAAACTAAGAAAGTAGAACAATAAAGTGTTTTCTTACTTAAGCAATGAAGAAGAATGTCTGTTACCACAGATCCGTCGTCCACTTGGCAAAGTTGGCAGTCAGTGACTAAGTTAATGGTTGGAAAAAGTCGTAGGTGCTTTGTGCTCGTTAAGTTTACAGCTTCCTAGTGCTTCTTGTGCTATGTTAATATCTGTGTATGCGTCCCAGCATATCTCAGTTGACACTAGGGTATTCATGTTGTATTAACAGCTTTTGTTAGTTTATGATTGCCTTCATAAACTGAGATGTGAGAAATCGTAAATTCGTCTTAGTTAGTAAAGTGGTTTTGAGCATTTGGTGGAAGTTGAAGTTCGAAAGGAAGGAACTTCACCGTACGTAAATCCCGATCCTAACCTAACCTAGCATAGTAGACGTCCATCGACCTGGCCTCTAGCGGCGCAGATCTCTTCCACCGACATACGTAAGTAACCCTTCACTGTCGAGAAAAAAAAATCGGAAATTCTCCGTAACAACTATACTGTTCTAAGCCGTATTTCAGTAAAATAGAGGCGACCATAATTTTACCATATTTTTATATTATACTTTACTGGTTGGTGACCGTAATATTACTCCTTAACGTCAATATATCCGTTTTTAAACACGGTAAATGCCTGGCAACATTTATTCCAGGATTTTTACCGTTTTATACGGCAAATATTTAAGTGTTCAACTTCTGTTATGTACGAATTTGTAACAGAAGTATTTGGTATTGCAAACATCAATAAGATACCTTCTGTACCCTACTGACATATTAATTCCTAGTCGTTATTACAGAGGTATTCGTATTACTTTACACTGAATATACGTCATGCATATGCGTTTCTCTCTTAGGCTGTATTTTCGGTTACTGAACTTCCCACCAGAGATTTCTTGCTGGGTATTGGTACAAATTGTTATTTTGTATAGTTTAAATTGTTCCCCGTATTTATTTGGTCTTATTATCGCTTTGAATGGGTGGATTTATTAAATATGTTTGTTATCTGAAAGTTATTGTGTGACTGTGATTATATTTCAAGTTTATGTACCTATATTCTTAGGAAATATGTTATCTATGGGTAAAAGGGGTCATCTTTGAAATTATTCAAATAAGCCAAACAATTGGTTGATTGTTAATATTTTGTCCGTATGGAATGTCAGTAGTATTTGTTTCTTTGAAAAATTGTATATTTAGATACATATTTATCTGTTTGTTCTGTAATCCATATACTCTAGGATAGAAACACCTTTTTACATTTAGCAGGCAGTTACAATAATTATGAAATCTATGTATTTATAACATTCTTGTACACGGGTGAAACAGATATTTCAATATTTCCATCTTCAAATGCATTTCAAACAGTTTAATCCACCTATTTCAATTAATCCCATAATGCATTTCAGCTAATTACTTCAGCTTTCAACCAACTGTGATGTAAGGCATTTTGTTTTTTCTCCTCAAACCTCTAAGCCATGCTACTCTCCCCCATCCAATCTTTGCCTTCGTTAGCTACACCCAGGACCCACTAAAAGGTCCTGGGCTCCTGGCTACACTCTACGAATGGTCGAGCTGTTAAGGTCAGCTGCTGTCGGTGACAAGTCATTTCAATGGGCCCTCTCTCAGTTATATCTCAACGATTTAAAACCCAAGAGGTATTTCATTATTTTGTCATGCATTCCCTGTGCGAAAAAATGTAAATGAGCGATAAAGAAAGAAAGAAAGAGAGAGAGAGAGAGAGAGAGAGAGAGAGAGAGAGAGAGAGGGTGGGTGATGATTTTGGATTCAGTAGATATATAATAATTATGTCAGTAGGTTCTTCTTTAGCAGACAAAATGGTTCTTCCTCTCCAAGGACCCTGAAGAGGTGTAAAGACTGCAAGGAGGTTCCAACAATCTCTCCAATGGATAAGGAGGACAGGAAGTACCCCAAAAATGAGTCAGTGAATATCTCGAGGTTAACGCTAGTTCTACATCCCAGAACCCTACCCCTCCCCCAACGAGATATGCTCTTTCATATTTAAGATATAAAAAAGTCTTATAGCAGCATGTTTAACTTAATAATAGTTCTTCCAGCTCTGTAGGCATTCAGCAAGGGCTGTGGGTGCTGATTTTTAGTTTCTCAAGAACTGCATTTAAGCTATTTTAGAGGAAAGAAGTGATGATTGATGATAAATGAACCTACATCAAAATGCAGTCCAGTTACCGTTCAGGTACATAAAAAGTTATATAGTACTGAAACACAAAGATTCTTCATCATTGTCATTAAATAATTTTATACAGCACAATACTGTAATCGCATAATGTTTTTTTAACTTTGTGTTATTAATCGACTTTTGTTGATTTATCTATAGAATTTGATATTAGATTCAGCAAGTCTTATAACATTTAAGGATCACGCTTGTACAAGCATCTATTAAACACACCTACCCTCCAGATATTCTCAGAAAAAGGATATATCTTTTTCACGGTGCCTTTATCCTCCATCGAAGAATCTCAGAGTGAAAGAGAAGAAAAAAAATGAGATAAGGGATACCAGGTTTCAGAAAAAACTGGTCTTCTCTGAAAGCCATTAGGAAAGCCCAAAAGAGAAACGATTTTGTAAATGGCTGAGGCATCGTATGTTATAGCATTCCATTTATTTCTGTATTTGTCGGGATTTTTTTTTTTTTTTTTCTAGAGGCTCGTTTCGTGTCTGGCTATAGCTATATGGCTTTGGCTAGACCTCTCTTATGTTCAGTACCTTTTTTCATTTACGAATTCATTTGGGTTTTTTATAGGTTAGATTATAATTATGGAATCTTCTTGTACAGAGATTTCGGTCAGTCTCTATAGACTTATTGCCTAATTATTATTATTATTATTATTATTATTATTATTATTATTATTATTATTATTAGCTAAGCTACAACCGTAGTCGGAAAAGCAAGAGGCTATAAGCCCAAGGGTTCCAGTTCCAACAGGGAAAATAGCCCAGTGAGGAAAGGAAATAAGGAAATAATTTATATAATGAGTGAGGGAGTAAGGTTAACCCTCCCTTCGAATGATGTTGACAATGGAATTTTATACGATTTTAACATAAGGGAATTTATTTGTGCTTTTGATTACAAACTAGTGTACGCAACCCGTCAAAAATGACGGCTAAATATTTAGATAGATATGCACACACAGATTCAACCCTTCCCACCCCCTCTCATTTTCCTAGCTACAACCCCTCACTCTACGGTAGAGCGTGACCGGAAATATATATATATATATATATATATATATATATCCGGTCACGCTACACTTGCTCTTTATTATATAGGGTAGCTTAAAATATGTATATAGATATAAGGATGACCAGCCAGACAGAATCCCACGAAATTGAAGAATGGTAATTATGCATAAGGATTCCTTCATCCTTTGGAATTATATGGAAATATGAACGAAATTAATCTGGGTTTGTGATTTAAGTTTTATGTCATTGTGGGACGCATGGTGGGAATCGGGTTATATTCTATTGCAATCAACAGTACTTGAAGTTGTAAGTTTTATCAATATGACCAAAATGCCAATATTGCATATGCCACTTTGATCTCTCTCTCTCTCTCTCTCTCTCTCTCTCTCTCTCTCTCTCTCTCTCTATATATATATATATATATATAAATATATATATTTATATATATATATAAATGTATGTGTGTATGTAAGTATGTATCCATGTATGCCAGGATGCCAGAAAATCTCAATCAATCAATCAATCAATGTATATATGTGTAAAAGATAATTGACACATATCTATCGATTTTAAACAGGCATTTGGTAGCATTCAATGAGACTCCTTATGGAAAATCCTCCAGTATTTTAAAATACCAGCAAATGTGTTACAGTAATATGAGATGCAGAGTAAAAGAGTTGGAAGCGAATTGACATATGCCTTCAGAGTGTCACAATCAATGACCATCGCTGTTTATGATGCCAGATAATACCTAATAATATAATTTAAGTGTCAGGTGGACTTAGACAAGGCAGTCCCTTGTCATCGTTACTGTTTACTTTGGCCCTTGAGTGGATAATGAGGAAGACGCCGATGACAACAACAATAAACCTAGAAGTCATTTGTGATTTTTTGGCGTGTGCTGATGATGTTGACCCATGCAGAGAGGATTTCCAAGAACTGCAGCATATTATTATTATTATTATTATTATTATTATTTATATTATTATTATTATTATTATTATTGGTATTATTATTATTATTATTATTATTATAATTATTATTATTATTATTATTAGTTAAGCTACAACCCTTGTTAGAAAAGAAGGATGCAATAATGCCAAGGGTTCCAACAGGGATAAATAGCCCGGTGAGGAAAGGAAACAAGGAAATAAATAAACTACAAGAGAAGTAATGAACAATTGAATTGATATTTTTTTAAGAACAGTAACATCATTAAAACAGATCTTTCATATATAAGATATAAAAAAGTCTTATAGCAGCATGTTCAACATTATAACATTTGCTGCAAGTTTGAACTTATGAAGTTTCACTGATTCAACTACTTGATTAGGTAGATCATTCCACAATTTGGTCACAACTTGAACAAAACTTCTAGACTACTGTGCAATATTGAGCCTTATAATGGAGAAGGCATATGTTTGGAGCTTCTAGATAGGCTAGTCCTAGGAAGTGTTTTAAAAATCAGTGATGAAAAAAAAAACGAACTCTAAAGGTTTCAAGACAAGCAAGTGAAATTGGTAACACAGTACGTACAGGATTAAGCTTGGAGGGCGTAGATAGATTTAGATATCTGGGATGAAGTAGAAGAATTGATTAAGACATAAAGAGGAGGATAGTCACAGGAGAAAGATGCCTCTGGTCACTGAAGGAAATTTACAAGTCCAGAAATTAAAGTAGAAAAACTAAATTTATTACATACAACAATATAGAGAGAAGAATATGACGACCAGTATGTGACAAGAATAAGGAGATCTACCGGAGGAGACACAATAATAAATTGAAACAATTAGAGCTGTCCTTAATAACCAACACCATAAGAGCACAAAGGTTGCATGAAGGCGAGCAGGATTGCCAAGGAAGTGATGCTTGGAAGATCGGAGGGAAGATGACCCATGGGGAGAACACGTGTGTGTATATATATAATATATTATATATATATTAGTGCATGTGTGTATATGGATATTCCAAGATTCTAGGGCAAGATGTGTTGTACTATGGTAGCGGTAGTTTTTTTTTATTTATTTCAGAAACAGCTCTTCTGAAAGCTATTTAGCTTTTATAAGAACATCCTAGAGACTGACCACATATACATATGATCAGCTCCCAAGCCCCGTTTACATCCAAGCTAGGACCAAGAGGGCCAGGCTGCTGATGACTAAGCAAATAGACCTATAGGCTCCCCCTCTCCCATCCTTAGTTCACAAGGATAGTGAGGTTGCAGCAACCAAAGAAACAAGTTTGAGCGGGACTCGAATCCCAGTCTGGCGTTCATCAGTCAGAGACGTTTTCACATCGGCCACCACAACCACAAAATGAAGTACTGACAATGCTCTTTTTATTCTTGGTCGCTAAAAAAGGCTCTTCTTTATGTGGCTCCTTCAAAACTAGAACCAACTTATGCTGATGATCTCTTGGCGCATCAACTCCAGTGGCTTTATTATGGAAGGTCTCTCTGTCATTCGTACGGGTTTTGGCACTGTGCTCTCTCTCTCTCTCTCTCTCTCTCTCTCTCTCTCTCTCTCTCTCTCATCTTTTTTTTAATATGTTATCAGTAACCCCATACTATGTACAGTATATTGTCTGGCAGAATACCACAAGCGTTTAGTTGTACTCTCTCTCTCTCTCTCTCTCTCTCTCTCTCTCTCTCTCTCTCTCTCTCACAAATTTTGTTATACATTAGTAACCTCATATTATGTATATTGTCTGATAAAATACACAAAGCATTTTGTTATACCATCTCTCTCTCACTCTCTCTCTCTCTCTCTCTCTCTCTCTCTCTCTCTCTCTCTCTAAGTATGCATCATAGCCTGTGTTACCTCCTCGTTTACTGTTTATGGTTCTAGACTCCTGCCGCGAAGTCTGGCTGTGGAGTGGTTGTGTATTAGTCAGTGGCTTGACTTTATTTATGTAGGTGACATTGTGGGGGTGAATTCTTGAATGTGATGCCTGCTCATTTCAAATATTACTATGTGCATGTAGTTTCTACACTAATACACATTCACTGGCACACACCCCTCTATCTATATATATATATATATATATAGATAGATAGATAGATAAATATTATATGCATATACATATATATACGTATATATATATATAATATATATATATATATATATATATATACACCCATGCTAGGTTTGTTTTACTGCGAACGATCAGACGAAAATCTCCCACCACTACAAATCTGCACTGGCCAGGGTGGTGATGAAAACTGGCAAAACCCCAGATATGAATTGACATGTCTGAGGCCTTTGTTTTGCTGTGGAATAGAAACGGGTACATTTATTGTACTTGTCGTGTGGGTGAATATATATATATATATATATATATATATATATCCAGACATTAATGTATTAAAATATGTGTCTTATTTGAATATTAAAAAACACGTCTAAATGTGCAAAATTTATCATATATGTATCTTAAGAAATGAATAAAATATTTATAAAAATAGAACTGTACATGGAAACGAATCCGTTTTTAGTTCATCCTTCACCAAGGGAGTTGTAAATATAGAAAACTTTCAGTTTTGATATTAGGAATTTGTGAATTCAGATCCCCTCATTTGCATGAATTTTCTAAAGCCGCTCTCTCTCTCTCTCTCTCTCTCTCTCTCTCTCTCTCTCTCTCTGCGAAAGATTTTATGAAAACCTTATAGTAGTCCTTTAAAGGAGTTTAGATAGCTATATGCAAAAACGATTGATTTTAAGCGATACTATATTCTAGATAACGAGCAGATAAGGAAATCATTGGAAACTGAAATGTTATAAAAGCTGGAGAATTCCACTCGCATTGCAGCTTCACACGACATTTTTACTCCATTATCTTTATAGCCCCCCCCCCCCCCAGACTTTGGCACCTCCATATTAGTACCCTCAATGCACTTCACATTACTCGATGTAGCCGTTAATTGAGGCTCTTTGAAGCACACCCCCTCTTTTTAGCCTTTTACTTTATCTTTAGCCATTAATTGAGGCTCTTTGAAGCACACCCCCTCTTTTTAGCCTTTTACTTTATCTTTAGCCATTAATTGAGGCTCTTTGAAGCACACCCCCTCTTTTTTAGCCTTTTACTTTATCTTTAGCCATTAATTGAGGCTCTTTGAAGCACACCCCCTCTTTTTAGCCTTTTACTTTATCTTTAGCCATTAATTGAGGCTCTTTGAAGCACACCCCCTCTTTTTAGCCTTTTACTTTATCTTTAGCCATTAATTGAGGCTCTTTGAAGCACACCCCCTCTTTTTAGCCTTTTACTTTATCTTTAGCCATTAATTGAGGCTCTTTGAAGCACACCCCCCTCTTTTTAGCCTTTTACTTTATCTTTAGCCGTTAATTGAGGCTTTCAAGAATGCCCTTCCCTCTTTTTATCTTTCTACTTTATCTCGATTTAGCTGTTATTTGAGGCTCTTTGAAGCACACGCCCAATTTTTAGCCTTCTACTTTATCTCTAGCTGTTAATTGAGGTTCTTTGAAGCACGGACCCTGTTTTTAGCCTTCTACTTTATCTCGGTTCCTGCTTCCTGTCTTTCATCGTATTGTCCAAGCTCTTCGAGCTAATGCCACAGTTTCCCTTCTACAGTTGCACCTCGTTACAGAATGACATCCTAATGAAAGAAAGAGACCATTGGTAACGCCCCTGCCTGGCGGTCTGTTGGACGGGAGTTCGAGTTCCGCTCAAGCTCGATAGTTTATTGTCGTGTCTTTAACCCCACCATCCTTGTGAGATAAGCATAGGGGTTTGGGGGAGCGTATAGGTCACACTTGCTGAGTCATCAGCAGCTATTTCCTGACCCTCCTTGGTCCTAGCTTTGATGGAGAAGGGCTTGGGTGTTGATGACCTGTGTATATGATCAGTATCCAGGGCATTATAACCGTTCCTTGCGTCTACCATTCATGAGCAACCTTTGAGCCTTTAAACGGTAAGTGATTTTTTCCACCATGAGAGACACTCGCGAGATATATTCTTTGAGAGATGATCTCTAATGAGACCTTCTTTATTAAGGAGGGAATGAGAATGTTTGGAGAGACACTAAAACTATCTCTCACTGCTCTAAAACACGAAATAAAGAGATTTCTCCTTGGAGAGAGATGGTCCCAAGACATTCCACTTTTATGATAGATGGCTGGGAGTCTATAATAAGACTGGATGGCAATATCAGATTATTGCAATAAAATGAATATGATAACCCAAAGGAGGGTTTGTTTATGACTCTCATAGCGTAGGGAGACTAGAGAGGGGGTTAGGGGGAGGGCTAGGGGTTGTGGTTACTTGTATGTATTTATTATCAATAAATGAAAATTTGTAGTCATGGATTCTTCTTCACGAAGATTTCTCATCTTAAAATGGTTACTTTTAAAGAAAATTATCATCATCTTAAAATTATTACTTTTATCAATTCCTTAAGCTAATAACAAACTACTTGGACTCAACTGTGCTGCTAAAATATAGGTTCTTAGTACCTGGTATTATTATTATTATTATTATTATTATTATTATTATTATTATTATTATTATTATTATTACTTGCTAAGCTACGACCCTAGTTGGAGAAGCAGGATACTATAAGCCCAGGGGCATCCAGCAGGGAAAATAGCCTAGTGAGGAAAGGAAACAAGGAAAAATAAAATATTTTAAGAACAGTAACATTACAATAAATATTTCCTATATAAGATACAAAAAAATTAACAAAACAAGAGGAAGAGAAATAAGATAGAAGTGTGCCCGAGTGTACCCTCAAGCAAGAGAACTCTAACCCAAGACAGTGGAAGGCCATGGTACAGAAGCTATACACCTAGTATTAATAATAACTGTGAGAGTTACATTAAGGAGAAAGCAGAGGTGGTATTTGTACATTTATAAATAGGAATGAGTGGGACTCAAAATTTGTGATAAAAGTGTGAGTGTTGGGACTACGTCTCTTATCAGAGTAATAATTTTAACATGATAACATGATATTCTACAGTCACAAAGTAACTATTTCCTATAGAGGCATGCACATACATATAGATTGAATATATATATATATATATATATATGTGTGTGTGTGTGTGTGTGTGTGGGTGTGGGTGTGTATTTATATAACTATCTATCTATACATATATATATATATATATATATATGTAATTTTAGTTTTTAGCGCTACCTTTAGATATCAGATTGAATTTAATTTTTTAAAATTACACAACCCGACAAAGATTATATTTTATCCAAATGTTGAAAAAAAAAAATACCCTGCCATTGAGATAAACCATTTTTATGCTTCCTGAAAATGACGAAGCCTGATGAAGAAATCATCGTTAATATTCCAGTTTTTAATTACAGTTATGTCATTGTTTTGCTATTCTCTCTCTTCTCTCTCTCTCTCTCTCTCTCTCTCTCTCTCTCACACTCTCTCTCTCTCTATCTCTCTCTCTCTCCTCTCTCTCTCTCTCGTGACTAAAGACAAAATCGTATATATTGATTAATAAACACCGACATTACAAATGTTGACAACACCTGTGTCTTTGTTTCTTTTAACTCGATTAAGGCACTATTCATCGTCATATAAATATAACGAGGCAGCGTATAATTGGAGGTGCATGCGGGCCTGTGTATGTATGTAGGCTCAAGAAGAGAGAGAGAGAGAGAGAGAGAGAGAGAGAGAGAGAGAGAGAGAGATTATATACGCTCATATAAAGAGGGATGGCGAGCCATCATTGCCGACGTCCTTGAGGGATATGGCACGTGGATGATGATGATCATGTCTCGCTTCATGAGAGAAGAGAGAGAGAGAGAGAGAGAGAGGTTTGGATGTCTCAAAGACTTTAGTCCATCCGCGGACACTCCATTTGTTCTTGGGTAGAGCGAATTAGTTTATACATTTAGACTCTAAATTTTAGAGTGTTTCTATGATCTTGTCTAATTTATTCTTGAATTCATTACCGTCTTAATATACAGTGAGAGAGAGAGAGAGAGAGAGAGAGAGAGAGAGAAAATAACCCTATCATGTTTCAAGTCATTAATGAGAGAGAGAAATATATATGTGTATATATATATGTATATATATATATATATATATACATATATATATAATATATATATATCATACATACATACATACATACATACATACATACATACATACATACATACATACACCCTGTCATCACATGTCACCCTCCATTAAAACTG
>NC_090763.1:2603096-2608096 GCF_036898095.1 Palaemon carinicauda
AGATAGATAGATAGATAGATTGATAGATTGATAGCCAGACACTTGCTCTTTATTATATAGAAGAGATACACGGCGTACATATGTGTAACTCTATTGTTTGTGTGTTTAATACTTAGGGTACGTATTCATTCGCCATGACTTTAATATACGCTGTTCCTTCCACTTAACATTTGGTAGCCATGTTGCAATATCTGCGCTTGAGTGCTTGCTTCGGCTCTCGGCTTCATCATAAAATCATGCAATGCTCGTTCATTTAAAGCAATCGATTTCACTCGCGAGGTAGGGGAGTGCCTTGTAGGTCTCAACCCAAGGTTGGATGGTGATGAAGAATTTGTCAAGAAGGTTCCAAAAGGTATTTGTCCGTTTCTGCGTTCTTGAAATAACTTTTTTTTTTTCCTTGAGTTTTTTTTTTTAGGCTTTGATGTTTTGTATTAGTGATTTCTTTAAGGGGGAGGGGGTGGCCGGTGTTTGTGAAAGATAACAGTAGTAATTTACGTTGTAACAGTAATATAGTTTTTTTTTCTCTCCGATTTTAAGTAAAAAAAAAAATTATTTAAAACAAAAAATTCTTATGGTGGTTTTTTTGGCTTTGACGGTTTGTATCAAGGATTTAATTATTTTTTTTTTTTTGTGTGTGTTTGAGAAAGATTACTTAAATATTTTACGATGTAACCGTAATGTAATTTCTCTTTTTTTTCTCCTATTTGGTAAAAAAAAAAAATCCTATACATATTTTTGGGGGCTTTTGACTGTTGATATTGTTAAACTATATTTTTTTTTGGATGTTTGTGAAAGATAGCGGGAGTAATTTAGAAAATAACAGTAATATAATTTTCCATTCTTTTCCCATTTTAATTTAGTAAAAATTGTTTCTCTGACATTCCATCCCTACATTGATCATTCTTTCTCTAACAATTTCCATAATATTTCACTATTTCTTTTATTCTAAATTTTCTGGCGAATAACCTTTCGTGATATTTCAGAATGCTAAAGTTATTAATATTTCGTATAGATTTCATGGGATCGAAATTCCATATTTTCTTGTGATTAAACGAGTATATTCATTCATGTCTTTTGTTAATTGCAAACAAATTTTTTTATTATCTAATTCGACATTTATCAACCGATGCCTCAGAATTGTATACATGATGTTATTATGCTGGTATGAACAACATTGAAGGTATATTTATATTTGTTTTAATTATTATAGACGAAATAAAAAGCCCTCAAAAATTTGCATTTGAAAAAGACAAAAAAAAAAAAAAATATATATATATATATATATATATATATATATATATATATATATATATATATATATATATATATATATATATATATATTTGAATTACCGTAGACGAAATAAAAAGTCGTCAAAAATTGTCATTTGAAAATATATTTATATTTTTGTTTTAATTATCGTAGACAAATATAAAAATCCTTAAAGGTTCTCATTTGAAAATATGAATATTTTATTCATAATAATAGACGAAATAAAAAATCCTCAAAAATTCTCATTAGGAAATATATATATTTTTTTTAAATTATCGTAGAAGGAAATAAAAAATCCTCCAAAATTCTCATTTGAAAAAAAAGTATATATATATATATATATATATATATATATATATATACGTATGTATATATGTATATATATATATATATGTATATATATATATATATATATATATATATATATATATGTATATATATATATATATATATATATATATATATATATATATATATATATATATATATATAATTTTTCATTACAACAGACGAAATAAGAAACCCTCAAAAATTTTCATTTGAAAATATATTTTTTTTAAATCATGGTAGATGAAATAAAAAGTCCTCAAAAATTCTCATTTGCAAATATATATATTTTTAATTACTCTAGACAAAATAAAAAGCCCTCAAAAAATTTCCATTTAAAAATATCAAGTGTTGAAAAAGATCGAGGCAAATTCGGTCGAGATAAAAAAACCAGCTAATGAATCACACTCGAGCAACTGATAGGCCCTTCCTGAACTATACGGAAGGAGGCCTTCAAGAGATAAAAGACCCTGGGATATGCTCTTATCTGGCCGGCGCGGGTTAAGACCCTCTCCTCGGGGGTCTTAGTGGTACCCTTCTCTGGTAAGCTGAGCAACATCCTTTTTCCAAAATACCCCCTCTCCAACACCCCCCCCCCCCCCCAAGTCCCCCTCCCCCTCGAACTGCTTACCAGCGCCTTCCCAACCCACAAAGAGTTTTATCAGTTCAACGGCTAAGGTTTTACTTCTTTCTCCGAAGATGGGAAGGGTGATATTATCCCCTCCCTCCCATTTCACTCCCACCCCCGCCCTAAGCACCCCTTACGATATTTTTGCCTTTACAGCAGAAAGGAATTATTTTCTTATTTTTTACCTTCTGTTATTTATTTTATTATTATTATTATTATTATTATTATTATTATTATTATTATTATTATTACTTGCTAGGCTACAACCCTATTTGGAAAAGCAGGATGCTATAAGCCCAGGGACTCCAACAGGGAAAATAGCCTAGTGAGGAAAGGAAACTTAAGGAAAAATAAAATATTTCAAGAAGAGTAACATTAAATTAGATATCTCCTATATAAACTGTAAAAACTTATTATGGTGATCGTGTCTTTTTGTCTCTTTGACGATTAATTATACTTTAAGACAGCAGTGTTATGTAAGGTCAAAGCTTTAAAGAATGTTGAGGGGTTTGGTATTAAACATTACTTTTACCAGTACAAAAGTATTTGCAGTGTGTCTTCCATTTTAATGTTTTTATTTGATGATAGAACCATTAAAATAGAACCTCCACCTCCTATGTATATATATATATATATATATATATATATATATATATATATATATATATATATATATATATATATATATGTATATATATATATATATATATATGTATATATATATATATATATATATATATATATATATATATATATATGTTAAATTTTTGCACATTTAAACGTGTTTTTTTCATATTTCAAATAAGCCATATATATTAATACATTAAAGTCTGGATTCTCTTAACGACCTCGGGATCAGAGCCCCAGGCGGAATCACCCAAAGACTATAATATCAGACCGGCCGGGATTTGAACCCTGGTCCAGGATATCTGTATGCCAGTGACCATACCACTCAGCCACGAAGAGTGGTATGGTCACTGGCATACAGATATCCTGGACCAGGGTTCAAATCCCGGCCGGTCTGATATTATAGTCTTTGGGTGAATCCGCCTGGGGCTCTGAGCCCGAGGTCGTTAAGAGAATCCAGACTTTAATGTATTAATATATATAGCTTATTTGAAATGTATATATATATGTATATATATATATATATATATATATATATATATATATATATATATATATAATATCTCAAGCAGACTGGAGTGGCATTTTGAGTGAAATCTTTTATTTGAATTGGTCGCAATTATAAAACATTGTTGAGCCTGTTGTTCTCTGAAATGAGAATCTGGTGCAAATAATTGATAGGCGTATCCCTTTTCACGTGAAAGACAAACCCTGGTTCAATAGTGCTTTTATTTGGAGAACCAGTAGGCCTATCCTCTTTGGATACATGACAGATCAGATTTATTTATTTCCCTATTTTCCTCACTGGGCTATTTTTCCTTTAGGAGCCCTTGGGCTTATAGCATCCTGCTTTTCTAACTAGGGTTTTATCTTAGATAGCAATTATGATATTTATATTACTACATGCATTTATGGATGTTTTGGTCTGTATACATAAATCCATCTATATCACACATCCTTTAACGAATATTTTTTATTTATAGATTAAGTACTTCATTGTGAATGCCATAATAATAGTCAGAGAGTTATGCATTGCCTCTTAGAAATAAAGACGAAATTAATCATATCAAAAGAAATACTTATTAGAAGAAAGATTAAATGTATAATTAAAATATTAAGTAAAAGTTCTTCTTCGGGACTATTGAATTAATTAATCGCATATGGATATCGTTACAGAACTTTTCCTGGAAGTTGTATAATTCTTCAGTTTTTTTTTTTTTTTTTTTTTTTTGAGTGGTCTTGAACGCTGATCATATGTGTATATGGTCAGTGTGCAGGGCATTGTCACTGTCCCTTGCCTATGCCATTCATGGGTGGCTTTTAAACCTATGAAATGAGCTGTATCTAATTATGTAATATCAAGAGCCCCAGTATACTTTTCTATTAGTTTAAAAGTAATGATACACTTACAATTAGTTTTATACAATTTATCTTCGAAAATAGTATGAAATCCTACAAAAAGTCCTCTTTTAGAGCAACTTTATAATTCATTATATTTTCTTCTTTACGCGCTGAATAATTGAAGAATTCCATGTAATTTCCCAAACGGGCAATTTCACCAAAAGAGAACACGAATTAGCCGACATAAAATTGGACAATTTAAGCGAGCCCCTTCAACAAGTCTTCGGATTTCTGGGGTTTCTATATAAATATTTTTTCATGACAATATATTTTGTAAGAAACATGTCGTGTTTATAACTTAGAATGGTACCCATATTTTGTTTTGATTTTACTCCTTTACCGTCCCCAATGAATGAAAAAAAAAATCGCTATTTTAAGTTCCATAAACATAATTACTTCAATTTGCCTCACGAAGAAAGATGTGCAAATGTAGAGTTCACGAGCATGGCAGTGTGTACCCCCTTAAAAATTAAAATAATTTGGAATTGAATAACTTTTCAATTTGGGATGTTAATACATAAAAAGAGTTATTCGACTTGTGCAATCCTCTTTATCTAGGTTTAATGAGGAATATATGGGTTTACATTCAGTGTTAATGTATGGATCAGAAACTTGGGCTCTAAGAATGAAAGAGAAAGCAAAGTTTGAAAGAACAGAGATGAGAATGCCGAGGTGGATTACGGGAATAGCACTGCTTAATTTGTAAAATGATGAAATAAGAAGAATGGCAGGCGTAGTAAAGATT
>NC_090763.1:2620596-2673096 GCF_036898095.1 Palaemon carinicauda
CTACCAAATACTATCAAGTTTCAGCAGGTTTCGAACCCCAGTCCAGCAGATCACTTAATTTCACAATGTCAGTGGAGAGATTTTTACATTGAAAAAACAGATTACTTCGAAATAGTAAACTTATTATCTGGTCTAAAGTAGGAACAGATTCCATTTTAGAATATGGCCGAGTTGATAGCATTCGATGTGGTAGAAGAGAGAAAATTAGTTAAAAGTTCATTAACGAATTATCTTCAGCCTAGCATCAAGCTCGTAGTATTGCAGTTAGGTTATACTATAATACCTGTGTAATTTTTTTTTTTCACTTTTTTGTTTTCGTTTTTGTTTTTGTAAATTAATTTTCATTCTAAGTCAAAATTAAGTTTAGAATTACCAATGTGTTAGTTTTTCTTGCTGTAATTCGCAACCTAAACTACGGGGTAATTTTTCAATATTTATTTTTATATCATATCATTATTCCTGCAAAACAAATATTTTCTTCTTGAAAAACTTGTAAGACTGTTTTTGTACACATTTCAGTCAGAATGATTTTTTATTTGTGTAAATACAAATAACAGGTGAAGAGGGAATGTTTTATTTGCGTAAGAATACAAATAACCCTTAACGAGAGAAGTTACCAAATAATCTCAGTGTAATATAAGCTATTACTAAAATCCAATGTTTATATATATCTGCGTGTTGTTGAAGATTTCCGCCTTCAACGATAATATCCCATTTGTGGCCTGTTTTGATTTTACGCTAATTAGTTAAAGGCGTTAATGAGAGTTCATTGTCCCTAATGACGATCTCTTATTATTAATAATCAGAGATTGATGCCTTTATCCAGCGGGAAGAGATATGCTTCGTTCGTTCGTTCGATTTAGAATGCCTTGCCTATAGCAAGACACGGGCTCTTGCACTATACTCAATTTTTCTTAATGAGGCCCAGTACTGACTCGCAGCGGTGCCCTTTTAGCTCGGAAAAGTTTCCTGCTATCTGATTGGTTAGAATGATCTTGTCCAACCAATCAGCGATCAGGAAACTTTTCCCAGCTGAAAGGGCACCCCTGCGAGTCGGTGCAAATCTGCCTCACTAAAAAGAATTGACTATAGGTCAGCCCGTAAAGAGGAATGCTGGTCAAAGTAAGGGAAGGTGTTCATTACCCTATATTTTACTTGTAATCGGTTTCTAGTTTTGTTCATTTCGTTATTTATTTGTTTATTTACCTATTGAAATAATGATCGATATGGGTATAATATGCTTGCTGTGTCGAATGAGTTTTTTTTCTTATTAATTTTTGCTTATTTATTTATATGCACGTACAACTATGTAGTATTTACTTATGTAAGATATATATATATATATATATATATATATATATATATATATATATATATGTGTGTGTGTGTGTGTGTGTGTGTGTGCGTGTTTGTTTGTTTGTTTGTTTGTTTGTGTTTATGGATTGTTCACACACATGATATTATATATATATATATATATATATATATATATATATATGTGTGTGTGTGTGTGTGTGTGTGTGGGTGTGTGTGTGTGTGTGTGTATACGATAAAATAATGAAAGATTGATAGATCTGTATGCATGTAAATATGCGTTTTAACAGTCATATGTTACTTCATAAGGACGATAATAGACATAGCAATTTGTAAGATGAAAACACCGTCCATTTATTTAATTAATTTTTTCTTTGTCATTTCCTCCAATTTTTCAAACACGTTAGTTAGTAAAGCCCAGTTGCAAAGTAAACTTATATTAACAAAAAATAAATAAATATCCAACATTGAATTTTTAGGCAATGTAATACGTTTAAAGTCATCTACAAGATAGGGATCGTGTCATGGGGTGAATAATCACAGAGAAAATTGAGCTAAATACTGAGGTGGTCCTGAGGGTAGTTTGATCTTCCAACAGTCGTATTGTAGAGCAAATGTCTGACTTAATATATATATATATATATATATATATATATATATATATATATATATATATATATGTATATACACACACACACACACACTATATATATATATATATATATATATATATATATATATATATATATGTATATATACACACACACACACACATATATATATATATATATATATGTATGTGTGTGTATGCATGTATAATTCCTGCCACATGTATATATACATACATATATATATATATATATATATATATATATATATATATATATATATGTATGTGTGTGTGTGCATGTATAATTCCTGCCACGCTCAGACCAGGAGAGAGATGTTACCCCGAGAGGGACACTCGGAAACCACACTCTTCCACAAATTGTGGAACCAACGGGTTGTAGTTAGGAAAGGGTAAGGTGCTGGAAAGGGTTGAATCTGTGTGTGTATATATCTTTATATTTAAACGTCAATTTTGACAGCTCTGGTGCACTATTAACAGCATTTTTCAGTCGATAATCAACAACTCGTTAATTATCTACTAACGGACACCAAACCTCAGAATTGTAAGTGACAGTAAGTAAATACAATATCATACTGAGATGAGATCCCAGAATTCCTCTTGGTAGCCATTCCATCACATTCATCATAACGATAATAAATATTGACAGCTTATCGGTTCAGCGAAATACCTTAGGTTAAGGCCTCGCCAGAACATTGCTTAAGCACGAATTTATTCGAGAACTTTCAGAAGGTAATTGTTATTTACGAGCTCCATAAACCGCTGTGTTGCGCATAAGGGTCAGAATCCGATTATTTAAGAACGGAGGGAGTGTCTTATCAACCGTAGAAAATGCTTCCAGGAATCGTTTGCTGCACTGACCTGCGTATTATGTGCGTATGACTGACGTGCAATTGTTCGTTCTGGAGGGGAATGGGAAATTTAGGTTAGCGCGTATAAAGGCCATAAAGTCGAGGGGAAGAGGGGGAAGCGATAAACGGAGGAGGGAAAGAAAGATGGAAGAGGATTAGAATAGCGAACATGACTCACTACGGCCATCTTGAAATTAGAGGGTAAGGGAGCTCAGAACAGATTGGGATAATATGTTCGTCTGGGAAAGAAATGCTGAGTTGAGAGAGAGAGAGAGAGAGAGAGAGAGAGAGAGAGAGAGAGAGAGAGAGAGAGAGAGAGAGAGAGATGTAGGGCGTCTCTTGAAGCAAATGTAATTTTGTCCTTCCGGATATAGCCTTCCTTACCAGGTTATCTAACTTGATCATGGTTACGGTTAAGAGGAGGGTAAAAAAAAAACCACAGCCTTTTGCTTTTTTTTTTTTTTTTTTTTTTCATAAGTTTTAAAATTGCATATATTTCTTTTACTAAAATTGAAGATTTTGTAAAGGGTATGTAGTCACCGTTGTTTATTTATTTACTCATTATCAACTTTACACAAAAACAGTTGTACCGATTTTGATCAAACATGGTAGCCGTATTGGGTATGACCCAAGAATGAATCTGTAAGATTTTGGATAAAGCACATCAAAGTACAAGTGGGCAGCCATACTTCGAAAACAATCACATTGCTAAGTAAATGGCAAATGTTTTGTTTCCTTGTTTGTGAACATTACGCCAAAACTATTGAACCAATTTCAACGAAACTTGGTGGACATACGGAGTATGACCTAGGGATAAATCCATTAGATTTGGAAGAAAATACATTGAAGTACAAGTAAGCAATAGACTTAAGAGCTAAATAAGACTGTTTGGCGTGGCGAAGGCATGCTCTCTACTGAGTGCCCATCTAGTTAGCAAAGCTATGTCACCCCATTCGAACCTCAGACTGGTCGACGGGGGACAGATAGGCATCTTTAAAAATAAAATTTTGCAAGTAGGGTACCTACCTGTTAGTCGACTTTTGCGGGTTGCAGTTAGGGTGGAGAGAAATAAAAAGCTAAAGTGCCTGGCTCCATTATTATAAAGGTCCTTTTACGTAATCAAACGTTTCGTCAAACTCAGTCGTCCAACTTGCTTGTCAAACTATCTGAAGAGGTATCAGACATTCAAACAAAAGGTACATCAAACCTCAGTCCTCGACTTTGTGTGACTTGCTCTGTTTGTGAAGCAAAGATATGACTTTCACCCAGGACGGCTTGATTGCCATTGGCTTAGCGGTGGCACAAGGAAAAAAAGATCAAAGGAGTGGCTGTTGAAAAGGATTCAACTTTCATATAACAACTTATTTGTTTATTTGAAATTAGAGCCAGATGACTGGTGTAATTATTTTCCCTATTGAAGCCCTTGGGCTTATAGCCTCCTGCGTTTCCAACTAGGGTTGTAGCTTATCTAATAACAACAATAACAATAACAACAACAGAAACAACAGCAATAACAACAACAACAACAATAATAATAATAATAATAATATTAATATTAACAATATTAATAATAATGTTTGTATGTAATTAAAGTAACCATACTTATATAAGTTACAAGTTAATATGTATAATCAATTTTCTGCATTGGCAAAGCTATTTTACCATTTACCTACTTACTTACTCTGAAACTTACGAATATTCAACATAGTATTTGTTTACTTTCAGAAAATCAATTGGTGTACCGGGACACAGCCGGTGGCCTGTCAATTTTCAATGCCGAATCTCTTACGTCACGAGTCCTCGTCAGCAACATCACTTTTGTAAGTACTGTTGATTTAGTATTGTATCATCATCATCATCGTCATCACCATCACCATCACCATCACCATCACCTTCCTCATCATCATCATCATCATCATCATCTCCTCCTACGCCTATTGGCGCAAATGGCCTCAGTTAGATTTCTCCAGTCGTCTCTATCTCTCTATCTTGAGCTTTTAAATCAATACTTCTCCATTCATCATCTCCTACTTCTAGCTTCATAGTCCTCAGCCATGTAGGCCTGGGTCTTCCAACTCTTCTAGTGCCTTGTGGAGCCCAGTTAAAAGTTTGGTGAACTAATCTCTCTTAGGGAGTGCGAAGAGCATGGCCAAACCATCTCCATTGTATTTTACTTTATTCAATTTTATTTTTATTTTCATTGTATACAGTAGTTGAGGTTGAGTTCTGTTAAGACAAGTAGCGTTTTGTGTTAAGTTTTGTATTTGAGTTTATTCAATTTCATTTTTGTGTTTTCATTGTATAGTTGAGGTGGTAAGTAATTTTCATGATTTTATTGTTCCCCGTTTTCATAAGGTAATGAGGGATATTTATGTTACTTCCTATCAGTGTTTGTCTTCATATTTTATTTTTATTTTATATTTTAAGTTTTAATGTTATGAATTTGTTTTTTTATTGTAAGCTGTCTTACTATACATTAATCATTCATAATATAGTTTTTTTTTTAGATTTTTTTTCACATAGTATCAAACCTATGTTTTATCGGTGTCCCTAATTCTAAGGGAATATAAGATTTTACCTAATGATATACCATATAAGTAAAAAAAAAAAAAAAAAAAAAAAAAAAAAAAAAAAAAAACTTTCTACTGTATTTTCAAGAAGTGGGTCTGTAAGAATATTCGGATTCACAAACTGAAAGGTTAAATCGGTTTTATCCCAACATTGTAACATTTTCTTAAAAGTGTGGAACTCTCTGCCTCATCCTGTGTTCCATTAACCATATAACCTTCTTATTATTAAGTGGCGTTTTTTGTCGTCATAAAACTCAAGTCAGATAATACAGTATACCTTAATGGTACTTCAACTTGAAGTGAATTAAAGATTTGTTTTATCCTACGCGGTCACTCTCGTTTGGTTAAATGATAGGACCGTATTAAAATGTATGTTGATTATTATCCAGTGTTATAAAAACTTTATCATGTTCCATACGGTTATACATGTATGCATACTTATAAACATATCCACGTATGTGGTTATACAGTATTTATATATATATATATATATATATATATATATATATATATATATATATATATATATATATATGTATATATATATATATATATATATATATGTATATAGATATATATGTATATATATACATATAATGTGTGTATATATATATATATATATATATATATATATATATATACTGTGTATATATATATATATATATATATATATATATATATATATATATATACATACATATATATGTATATGAGTGTGTATATATATGTATGTATGTATATATACATATATATGTATGTATATATATTATGTATGTATGTATATAATGTATATATATATATATATATATATATATATATATATATATATACCTGTGTTTATAGTATACGCTTGACCCACGCACTGACCCTCGAGTACATGCACAAGCATTAAAGATGTGCTTTCCATGGTAATGTGCACAATATATTCCTGTCGCCTCTGGCATCATCAAATCCTATTAATTCAACGACGAATGGGTGAGATAAGACAATAATGATAACGTAAATAACGTTAATAATGTCGCTTTCCTCTCGGACGTTCATTGACGATTAATATATTGGTCTGTTGGTTTTTCTTCTCGTTGCAATGTTTTTTATGGCGATATTAAAGCTGATTGTAATAGTGATTGCTTCCGTATTGTAAGCTTTATTAATAGGGGGATTCGTTAACGAAGGGTTACAGTAGCTCTCTCTCTCTCTCTCTCTCTCTCTCTCTCTCTCTCTCTCTCTCTCTCTCTCTCTCTCTCTCTCTCCAGAGGCAGGCAATAAGTGGCCTTCCCGGTCCTAGCGCCTATTCATGTTGCCCATATTTTATGAATCCACTAAGAGAGAGAGACAGACAGACAGAGAGAAAGATTGCCTTTCATAAATGGCGATAAGAATATATAATCAGACTTTGTGGTGAAAACGAGTTTTATGATATATATATATATATATATATATATATATATATATATATATATATATATATATATATATATTAATTTTCCCCAGAAACAGCGAAAATTCCGAGGTGGATTATGTGAATATCACTGCTTGAAAGGTTGAAAAATGATGAAATAAGAAGAATGGCAGGCGTAGTAAAGATTACTGAGGTGATAAGAGTGTCGTGACTGAGATGGTGCGGTCATGTGTTGAGGATGGATTTTGGGGAGGCAGTGAGGAAGTCTTGGGAGAAACTTGTTATGGGGGAGAAGATCGAGAGGGAGGCAGAGAATTAGATGGCGAGATAAGGTGAAGGATGATATGGAGATTGATCGATAGATTTGAGGTTTCCTGGCATTCTGACATCTAAGGTCATTGATGCCGATATCATTTATTATCAATAAAGAATAAAAAGAATTCTTCCTCTTCTTTGTGTGCTCCTTTTCCCAATTTTATGTGGGGTCGATGTTTCTGGCCAGCGTTCTCCATCTACCCCTGTCCCACACTACATCAGTTAATCCCTTTGATCGAAGGTCATCCTTGATACAGTCCATCCACCTTCGCTTTGGTCTCCCTCTCCTTTTCGTTCCCTGTACCTCCATTTCCATCACTCTCCTCCCAATATACTGTTCATCTCTTCTCATGACATGACCATACCACCTCAGTCTAATTCTTGGATCTTATCTGATAGTTCCCTAACTCCTGTGGTACCCATAATTACCTCATTCCGTATGTCATCTCTTCTTGTCACCCCACACATCAATCTCATCTCTGCCAGATCCATCTTCTTCTCTTCTGTCTTCTTTATTGCCCACGTCTCCGCTCCATACATCATTGCTGGTCTCACGACTGTCTTGTGCACTTTACCCTTCAACTTAACCCTTATTTTCGTGTCGCATAATACTCCACACACATTTTTCCAATTCTTCCATCCTGCTTGTATTCTGTGGTTTATTTCTGCCCCCCAGATCACCATCCTCTGCAACTGTTCAATAAAGAATAAAAGAATATTCAGTTAAAACCATAAAAGTAAAGATGTCATTTTAAAAGTTAAAAAGCTTTCAGAAAACCAGTTTCTGAAGTAAAGTAAAAAATACCGCTAGCATGGTAAGACACATCATGTCCAAAAATCTGCCATCCTCACCTCGAGCCTCAAACAGATATCTGTTTCTTTCACTACTATAAGTGGGAGTAAGGATAACGTTGGCAAAGAAGAATTTTTTTTTTCTAAAGTTTATTCAACTACAACAATTTTTTTTATTTCCATTGCAACAGTAGTAGTTAAAGGTCGAGGTATAGCCTTCGCAACGGCACCTTTAGTTCGTCCACTTTACTTCTTTTTTTTATGTTAGGAAATAGAAATACTCATATTTCCTTTAAGTATCCTTAATATAGTTGCTGAAGCTCAATTGATTCTCTTCTTTCTTTTCTATATTCCTAGCAATATAACAAATAATAGTTCGTGTTTTTATGTTGAACAGGATGACAAAAGTCTTTTTATAGTCTATAAATGAATTATCTATTTCAGTGTTGTTAATGTTTTTTTAAGATATTTTATTTTAATCTTCTTTCCTTCTTATGTAGTTTATTTATTTCCTTGTTTCATTTCCTCACCGGGCTATTTTTCCCTGTTAAGCCCTTGTGGATATAGCATCTTGCTTTTCAGAATAGGGATGTAGCTTGGCTAGTAGTAGTAATAATAATAATAATAATAATAATAATAGTAATAATAATAATTATAATAATAAAAATAATAAATAGATATTTTCTCCTCTTTTTCTCCATCTTCCATAGTCCAACCACTTGAGCCTTCCAACTGAGTTATGATTTTATCCATTAATGTAGGCTTGTACTCCTGCATCAAAGGATATTTCCTCCTCAAAAGAAAAGTTCTTTTTTCTCACCATCCTTCATAGTCCAACCAATTCATTCTTCCAACTGAGTTAGTACTTTATCCATTGATGTAGGCTTGTACTTCTGCATCAAAGGATATTTCTTCCTAAAAAAAAAAGTTCCTTTTTCTCTCCATCCTCAATAGTCCAATCACTTGATCCTTCCAACTGAGTTAGTACTTTATCCGATGATGTAGGCTTGTACTTCTGCATCAAAGGATATTTCCTCCTCAAAAGAAAAGTCCTTTTTCTCTCCATGCTCCATAGTCCGACCACTTCATCCTTCCAACTGAGTTAGTACTTTATCCATTGATGTAGGCTTGTACTCCTGCATCAAGGGATATTTCCTCCTCAAAAGAAAAGTTGTTTTTTCTCTCCATCCTCCAAAGTCCAGCCACTTGATCCTTCCAACTGAGTTATTACTTTATCCATTGATGTAGGCTTGTACTCCTGCATCGAGGGATATTTCCTCCTCAAAAGAAAAGTTCCTTTTTCTCTCCATCCTCCAAAGTCCAGCCACTTGACCCTTCCAACTGAGTTATTACTTTATCCATTGATGTAGGCTTGTACTCCTGCATCGAGGGATATTTCCTCCTCAAAAGAAAAGTTCCTTTTTCTCTCCATCCTCCAAAGTCCAGCCACTTGACCCTTCCAACTGAGTTATTACTTTATCCATTGATGTAGGCTTGTACTCCTGCATCGAGTGATATTTCCTCCTCAAAAGAAAAGTTCCTTTTTCTCTCCATCCTCCAAAGTCCAGCCACTCGACCTTTCCAACTGAGTTATTACTTTATCCATTGATGTAGGCTTGTACTCCTGCATCAAGGGATATTTCCTCCTCAAAAGAAAAGTTCCTTTTTCTCTCCATCCTCCAAAGTCCAGCCACTTGACCCTTCCATCTGAGTTATTACTTTATCCATTGATGTAGGCTTGTACTTCTGCATCGAGTGATATTTCCTCCTCAAAAGAAAAGTTCCTTTTTCTCTCCATCCTCCAAAGTCCAGCCACTCGACCTTTCCAACTGAGTTATTACTTTATCCATTGATGTAGGCTTGTACTCCTGCATCAAGGGATATTTCCTCCTCAAAAGAAAAGTTCCTTTTTCTCTCCATCCTCCAAAGTCCAGCCACTTGACCCTTCCATCTGAGTTATTACTTTATCCATTGATGTAGGCTTGTACTCCTGCATCGAGTGATATTTCCTCCTCAAAAGAAAAGTTCCTTTTTCTCTCCATCCTCCAAAGTCCAGCCACTCGACCTTTCCAACTGAGTTATTACTTTATCCATTGATGTAGGCTTGTACTTCTGCATCAAAGGATATTTCCTCCTCAAAAGAAAAGTCCTTTTTCTCTCCATGCTCCATAGTCCGACCACTTCATCCTTCCAACTGAGTTAGTACTTTATCCATTGATGTAGGCTTGTACTCTTGCATCAAGGGATATTTCCTCCTCAAAAGAAAAGTTCCTTTTTCTCTCCATCCTCCAAAGTCCAGCCACTTGACCCTTCCAACTGAGTTATTACTTTATCCATTGATGTAGGCTTGTACTCCTGCATCGAGGGATATTTCCTCCTCAAAAGAAAAGTTCCTTTTTCTCTCCATCCTCCAAAGTCCAGCCACTTGACCCTTCCAACTGAGTTATTACTTTATCCATTGATGTAGGCTTGTACTCCTGCAACAAGGGATATTTCCTCCTCAAAAGAAAAGTTCCTTTTTCTCTCCATCCTCCAAAGTCCAGCCACTTGACCCTTCCATCTGAGTTATTACTTTATCCATTGATGTAGGCTTGTACTCCTGCATCGAGTGATATTTCCTCCTCAAAAGAAAAGTTCCTTTTTCTCTCCATCCTCCAAAGTCCAGCCACTCGACCTTTCCAACTGAGTTATTACTTTATCCATTGATGTAGGCTTGTACTCCTGCATCAAGGGATATTTCCTCCTCAAAAGAAAAGTTCCTTTTTCTCTCCATCCTCCAAAGTCCAGCCACTTGACCCTTCCAACTGAGTTATTACTTTATCCATTGATGTAGGCTTGTACTCCTGCATCAAGGGATATTTCCTCCTCAAAAGAAAAGTTCCTTTTTCTCTCCATCCTCCAAAGTCCAGCCACTTGACCCTTCCAACTAAGTTATTACTTTACCCATTGATGTAGGCTTGTACTCCTGCATCAAGGGATATTTCCTCCTCAAAAGAAAAGTTCCTTTTTCTCTCCATCCTCCAAAGTCTAGCCACTTGATCCTTCCAACTGAGTTAGTACTTTATCCGATGATGTAGGCTTGTACTCCTGCATCAAAAGATATTTTTTCCTCAAAAGGAAAGTTCCTTTTTCTCTCCATCCTCCAAAGTCCAGCCACTTGACCTTTCCAACTGAGTTATTACTTTATCCATTGATGTAGGCTTGTACTCCTGCATCAAGGGATATTTCCTCCTCAAAAGAAAAGTTCCTTTTTCTCTCCATCCTCCAAAGTCCAGCCACTTGACCCTTCCAACTGAGTTATTACTTTATCCATTGATGTAGGCTTGTACTCCTGCATCGAGGGATATTTCCTCCTCAAAAGACAAGTTCCTTTTTCTCTCCATCCTCCAAAGTCCAGCCACTTGACCCTTCCAACTGAGTTATTACTTTATCCATTGATGTAGGCTTGTACTCCTGCATCAAGGGATATTTCCTCCTCAAAAGAAAAGTTCCTTTTTCTCTCCATCCTCCAAAGTCCAGCCACTTGACCCTTCCAACTGAGTTATTACTTTATCCATTGATGTAGGCTTGTACTCCTGCATCAAGGGATATTTCCTCCTCAAAAGAAAAGTTCCTTTTTCTCTCCATCCTCCAAAGTCCAGCCACTTGACCCTTCCAACTAAGTTATTACTTTATCCATTGATGTAGGCTTGTACTCCTGCATCAAGGGATATTTCCTCCTCAAAAGAAAAGTTCCTTTTTCTCTCCATGCTCCAAAGTCCAGCCACTTGATCCTTCCAACTGAGTTAGTACTTTATCCGATGATGTAGGCTTGTACTCCTGCATCAAAAGATATTTCCTCCTTCAAAGAAAAGTTCCTTTTTCTCTCCATCCTCCAAAGTCCAGCCACTTGACCCTTCCAACTGAGTTATTACTTTATCCATTGATGTAGGCTTGTACTCCTGCATCAAGGGATATTTCCTCCTCAAAAGAAAAGTTCCTTTTTCTCTCCATCCTCCAAAGTCCAGCCACTTGACCCTTCCAACTAAGTTATTACTTTATCCATTGATGTAGGCTTGTACTCCTGCATCAAGGGATATTTCCTCCTCAAAAGAAAAGTTCCTTTTTCTCTCCATCCTCCAAAGTCCAGCCACTTGACCTTTCCAACTGAGTTATTACTTTATCCATTGATGTAGGCTTGTACTCCTGCATCAAGGGATATTTCCTCCTCAAAAGAAAAGTTCCTTTTTCTCTCCATCCTCCAAAGTCCAGCCACTTGACCCTTCCAACTAAGTTATTACTTTATCCATTGATGTAGGCTTGTACTCCTGCATCAAGGGATATTTCCTCCTCAAAAGAAAAGTTCCTTTTTCTCTCCATCCTCCAAAGTCCAGCCACTTGACCCTTCCAACTAAGTTATTACTTTATCCATTGATGTAGGCTTGTACTCCTGCATCAAGGGATATTTCCTCCTCAAAAGAAAAGTTCCTTTTTCTCTCCATCCTCCAAAGTCCAGCCACTTGACCCTTCCAACTAAGTTATTACTTTATCCATTGATGTAGGCTTGTACTCCTGCATCAAGGGATATTTCCTCCTCAAAAGAAAAGTTCCTTTTTCTCTCCATCCTCCAAAGTCCAGCCACTTGATGTAGGCTTGTACTCCTGCATCAAAAGATATTTTTTCCTCAAAAGGAAAGTTCCTTTTTCTCTCCATCCTCCAAAGTCCAGCCACTTGACCTTTCCAACTGAGTTATTACTTTATCCATTGATGTAGGCTTGTACTCCTGCATCAAGGGATATTTCCTCCTCAAAAGAAAAGTTCTTTTTTCTCACCATCCTTCATAGTCCAACCAATTCATTCTTCCAACTGAGTTAGTACTTTATCCATTGATGTAGGCTTGTACTTCTGCATCAAAGGATATTTCTTCCTAAAATAAAAAGTTCCTTTTTCTCTCCATCCTCAATAGTCCAATCACTTGATCCTTCCAACTGAGTTAGTACTTTATCCGATGATGTAGGCTTGTACTTCTGCATCAAAGGATATTTCCTCCTCAAAAGAAAAGTCCTTTTTCTCTCCATGCTCCATAGTCCGACCACTTCATCCTTCCAACTGAGTTATTACTTTATCCATTGATGTAGGCTTGTACTCCTGCATCAAGGGATATTTCCTCCTCAAAAGAAAGGTTCCTTTTTCTCTCCATCCTCCAAAATCCAGTCATTTGACCCTTCCAACTGAGTTATTACTTTATCCATTGATGTAGGCTTGTACTCCTGCATCGAGGGATATTTCCTCCTCAAAAGAAAAGTTCCTTTTTCTCTCCATCCTCCAAAGTCCAGCCACTTGACCCTTCCAACTGAGTTATTACTTTAACCATTGATGTAGGCTTGTACTCCTGCATCAAGGGATATTTCCTCCTCAAAAGAAAAGTTCCTTTTTCTCTCCATCCTCCAAAGTCCAGCCACTTGACCCTTCCAACTGAGTTATTACTTTATCCATTGATGTAGGCTTGTACTCCTGCATCAAGGGATATTTCCTCCTCAAAAGAAAAGTTCCTTTTTCTCTCCATCCTCCAAAGTCCAGCCACTTGACCCTTCCAACTGAGTTATTACTTTATCCATTGATGTAGGCTTGTACTCCTGCATTGAGGGATATTTCCTCCTCAAAAGAAAAGTTCCTTTTTCTCTCCATCCTCCAAAGTCCAGCCACTTGACCCTTCCAACTGAGTTATTACTTTATCCATTGATGTAGGCTTGTACTCCTGCATCAAGGGATATTTCCTCCTCAAAAGAAAAGTTCCTTTTTCTCTCCATCCTCCAAAGTCCTGCCACTTGACCTTTCCAACTGAGTTATAACTTTATCCATTGATGTAGGCTTGTACTCTTGCATCAAGGGATATTTCCTCCTCAAAAGAAAAGTTCCTTTTTCTCTCCATCCTCCAAAGTCCAGCCACTTGACCCTTCCAACTGAGTTATTACTTTATCCATTGATGTAGGCTTGTACTCCTGCATCAAGGGATATTTCCTCCTCAAAAGAAAAGTTCCTTTTTCTCTCCATCCTCCAAAGTCCAGCCACTTGACCCTTCCAACTGAGTTATTACTTTATCCATTGATGTAGGCTTGTACTCCTGCATCAAGGGATATTTCCTCCTCAAAAGAAAAGTTCCTTTTTCTCTCCATCCTCCAAAGTCCAGCCACTTGACCCTTCCAACTGAGTTATTACTTTATCCATTGATGTAGGCTTGTACTCCTGCATCAAGGGATATTTCCTCCTCAAAAGAAAAGTTCCTTTTTCTCTCCATCCTCCAAAGTCCAGCCACTTGACCCTTCCAACTGAGTTATTACTTTATCCATTGATGTAGGCTTGTACTCCTGCATCAAGGGATATTTCCTCCTCAAAAGAAAAGTTCCTTTTTCTCTCCATCCTCCAAAGTCCAACCACTTGACCCTTCCAACTGAGTTATTACTTTATCCATTGATGTAGGCTTGTACTCCAGCATCAAGGGATATTTCCTCCTCAAAAGAAAAGTTCCTTTTTCTCTCCATCCTCCAAAGTCCAGCCACTTGACCCTTCCAACTGAGTTATTACTTTATCCATTGATGTAGGCTTGTACTCCTGCATCAAGGGATATTTCCTCCTCAAAAGAAAAGTTCCTTTTTCTCTCCATGCTCCAAAGTCCAGGCACTTGATCCTTCCAACTGAGTTAGTACTTTATCCGATGATGTAGGCTTGTACTCCTGCATCAAAAGATATTTCCTCCTCCAAAGAAAAGTTCCTTTTTCTCTCCATCCTCCAAAGTCCAGCCACTTGACCCTTCCAACTGAGTTATTACTTTATCCATTGATGTAGGCTTGTACTCCTGCATCAAGGGATATTTCCTCCTCAAAAGAAAAGTTCCTTTTTCTCTCCATCCTCCAAAGTCCAGCCACTTGACCCTTCAACTGAGTTATTACTTTATCCATTGATGTAGGCTTGTACTCCTGCATCAAAAGATATTTCCTCCTCCAAAGAAAAGTTCCTTTTTCTCTCCATCCTCCAAAGTCCAGCCACTTGACCTTCCAACTGAGTTATTACTTTATCCATTGATGTAGGCTTGTACTCCTGCATCAAGGGATATTTCCTCCTCAAAAGAAAAGTTCCTTTTTCTCTCCATCCTCCAAAGTCCAGCCACTTGATCCTTCCAACTGAGTTAGTACTTTATCCGATGATGTAGGCTTGTACTCCTGCATCAAAAGATATTTCCTCCTCAAAAGAAAAGTTCCTTTTTCTCTCCATCCTCCAAAGTCCAGCCACTTGACCCTTCCAACTGAGTTATTACTTTATCCATTGATGTAGGCTTGTACTCCTGCATCAAGGGATATTTCCTCCTCAAAAGAAAAGTTCCTTTTTCTCTCCATCCTCCAAAGTCCAGCCACTTGACCCTTCCAACTGAGTTATTACTTTATCCATTGATGTAGGCTTGTACTCCTGCATCAAGGGATATTTCCTCCTCAAAAGAAAAGTTCCTTTTTCTCTCCATCCTCCAAAGTCCAGCCACTTGACCCTTCCAACTGAGTTATTACTTTATCCATTGATGTAGGCTTGTACTCCTGCATCAAGGGATATTTCCTCCTCAAAAGAAAAGTTCCTTTTTCTCTCCATCCTCCAAAGTCCAGCCACTTGACCCTTCCAACTGAGTTATTACTTTATCCATTGATGTAGGCTTGTACTCCTGCATCAAGGGATATTTCCTCCTCAAAAGAAAAGTTCCTTTTTCTCTCCATCCTCCAAAGTCCAGCCACTTGATCCTTCCAACTGAGTTAGTACTTTATCCATTGATGTAGGCTTGTACTCCTGCATCAAGGGATATTTCCTCCTCCAAAGAAAAGTTCCTTTTTCTCTCCATCCTCCAAAGTCCAGCCACTTGACCCTTCCAACTGAGTTATTACTTTATCCATTGATGTAGGCTTGTACTCCTGCATCAAGGGATATTTCCTCCTCAAAAGAAAAGTTCCTTTTTCTCTCCATCCTCCAAAGTCCAGCCACTTGATCCTTCCAACTGAGTTATTACTTTATCCATTGATGTAGGCTTGTACTCCTGCATCAAAGATATTTCCTCCTCAAAAGAAAAGTTCCTTTTTCTCTCCATCCTCCAAAGTCCAGCCACTTGATCCTTCCAACTGAGTTATTACTTTATCCATTGATGTAGGCTTGTACTCCTGCATCAAGGGATATTTCCTCCTCAAAAGAAAAGTTCCTTTTTCTCTCCATCCTCCAAAGTCCAGCCACTTGATCCTTCCAACTGAGTTAGTACTTTATCCATTGATGTAGGCTTGTACTCCTGCATCAAAAGATATTTCCTCCTCAAAAGAAAAGTTCCTTTTTCTCTCCATCCTCCAAAGTCCAGCCACTTGACCCTTCCAACTGAGTTATTACTTTATCCATTGATGTAGGCTTGTACTCCTGCATCAAGGGATATTTCCTCCTCAAAAGAAAAGTTCCTTTTTCTCTCCATCCTCCAAAGTCCAGCCACTTGATCCTTCCAACTGAGTTATTACTTTATCCATTGATGTAGGCTTGTACTCCTGCATCAAAAGATATTTCCTCCTCAAAAGAAAAGTTCCTTTTTCTCTCCATCCTCCAAAGTCCAGCCACTTGATCCTTCCAACTGAGTTATTACTTTATCCATTGATGTAGGCTTGTACTCCTGCATCAAGGGATATTTCCTCCTCAAAAGAAAAGTTCCTTTTTCTCTCCATCCTCCAAAGTCCAGCCACTTGACCCTTCCAACTGAGTTATTACTTTATCCATTGATGTAGGCTTGTACTCCTGCATCAAGGGATATTTCCTCCTCAAAAGAAAAGTTCCTTTTTCTCTCCATCCTCCAAAGTCCAGCCACTTGACCCTTCCAACTGAGTTATTACTTTATCCATTGATGTAGGCTTGTACTCCTGCATCAAGGGATATTTCCTCCTCAAAAGAAAAGTTCCTTTTTCTCTCCATCCTCCAAAGTCCAGCCACTTGACCCTTCCAACTGAGTTATTACTTTATCCATTGATGTAGGCTTGTACTCCTGCATCAAGGGATATTTCCTCCTCAAAGAAAAGTTCCTTTTTCTCTCCATCCTCCAAAGTCCAGCCACTTGACCCTTCCAACTGAGTTATTACTTTATCCATTGATGTAGGCTTGTACTCCTGCATCAAAAGATATTTCCTCCTCAAAAGAAAAGTTCCTTTTTCTCTCCATCCTCCAAAGTCCAGCCACTTGACCCTTCCAACTGAGTTATTACTTTATCCATTGATGTAGGCTTGTACTCCTGCATCAAGGGATATTTCCTCCTCAAAGAAAAGTTCCTTTTTCTCTCCATCCTCCAAAGTCCAGCCACTTGACCCTTCCAACTGAGTTATTACTTTATCCATTGATGTAGGCTTGTACTCCTGCATCAAAAGATATTTCCTCCTCCAAAGAAAAGTTCCTTTTTCTCTCCATCCTCCAAAGTCCAGCCACTTGACCCTTCCAACTGAGTTATTACTTTATCCATTGATGTAGGCTTGTACTCCTGCATCAAGGGATATTTCCTCCTCCAAAGAAAAGTTCCTTCTTCTCTCCATCCTCCAAAGTCCAGCCACTTGACCCTTCCAACTGAGTTATTACTTTATCCATTGATGTAGGCTTGTACTCCTGCATCAAGGGATATTTCCTCCTCAAAAGAAAAGTTCCTTTTTCTCTCCATCCTCCAAAGTCCAGCCACTTGACCCTTCCAACTGAGTTATTACTTTATCCATTGATGTAGGCTTGTACTCCTGCATCAAAAGATATTTCCTCCTCCAAAGAAAAGTTCCTTTTTCTCTCCATCCTCCAAAGTCCAGCCACTTGACCCTTCCAACTGAGTTATTACTTTATCCATTGATGTAGGCTTGTACTCCTGCATCAAGGGATATTTCCTCCTCCAAAGAAAAGTTCCTTCTTCTCTCCATCCTCCAAAGTCCAGCCACTTGACCCTTCCAACTGAGTTATTACTTTATCCATTGATGTAGGCTTGTACTCCTGCATCAAAAGATATTTCCTCCTCAAAAGAAAAGTTCCTTTTTCTCTCCATCCTCCAAAGTCCAGCCACTTGACCCTTCCAACTGAGTTATTACTTTATCCATTGATGTAGGCTTGTACTCCTGCATCAAGGGATATTTCCTCCTCCAAAGAAAAGTTCCTTCTTCTCTCCATCCTCCAAAGTCCAGCCACTTGACCCTTCCAACTGAGTTATTACTTTATCCATTGATGTAGGCTTGTACTCCTGCATCAAGGGATATTTCCTCCTCAAAAGAAAAGTTCCTTTTTCTCTCCATCCTCCAAAGTCCAGCCACTTGACCCTTCCAACTGAGTTATTACTTTATCCATTGATGTAGGCTTGTACTCCTGCATCAAGGGATATTTCCTCCTCCAAAGAAAAGTTCCTTCTTCTCTCCATCCTCCAAAGTCCAGCCACTTGACCCTTCCAACTGAGTTATTACTTTATCCATTGATGTAGGCTTGTACTCCTGCATCAAGGGATATTTCCTCCTCCAAAGAAAAGTTCCTTTTTCTCTCCATCCTCCAAAGTCCAGCCACTTGACCCTTCCAACTGAGTTATTACTTTATCCATTGATGTAGGCTTGTACTCCTGCATCAAGGGATATTTCCTCCTCAAAAGAAAAGTTCCTTTTTCTCTCCATCCTCCAAAGTCCAGCCACTTGACCCTTCCAACTGAGTTATTACTTTATCCATTGATAGGCTTGTACTCCTGCATCAAGGGATATTTCCTCCTCCAAAGAAAAGTTCCTTTTTCTCTCCATCCTCCAAAGTCCAGCCACTTGACCCTTCCAACTGAGTTATTACTTTATCCATTGATGTAGGCTTGTACTCCTGCATCAAGGGATATTTCCTCCTCAAAAGAAAAGTTCCTTTTTCTCTCCATCCTCCAAAGTCCAGCCACTTGACCCTTCCAACTGAGTTATTACTTTATCCATTGATGTAGGCTTGTACTCCTGCATCAAGGGATATTTCCTCCTCAAAAGAAAAGTTCCTTTTTCTCTCCATCCTCCAAAGTCCAGCCACTTGACCCTTCCAACTGAGTTATTACTTTATCCATTGATGTAGGCTTGTACTCCTGCATCAAGGGATATTTCCTCCTCAAAAGAAAAGTTCCTTTTTCTCTCCATCCTCCAAAGTCCAGCCACTTGACCCTTCCAACTGAGTTATTACTTTATCCATTGATGTAGGCTTGTACTCCTGCATCAAGGGATATTTCCTCCTCAAAAGAAAAGTTCCTTTTTCTCTCCATCCTCCAAAGTCCAGCCACTTGACCCTTCCAACTGAGTTATTACTTTATCCATTGATGTAGGCTTGTACTCCTGCATCAAGGGATATTTCCTCCTCAAAAGAAAAGTTCCTTTTTCTCTCCATCCTCCAAAGTCCAGCCACTTGACCCTTCCAACTGAGTTATTACTTTATCCATTGATGTAGGCTTGTACTCCTGCATCAAGGGATATTTCCTCCTCAAAAGAAAAGTTCCTTTTTCTCTCCATCCTCCAAAGTCCAGCCACTTGACCCTTCCAACTGAGTTATTACTTTATCCATTGATGTAGGCTTGTACTCCTGCATCAAGGGATATTTCCTCCTCAAAAGAAAAGTTCCTTTTTCTCTCCATCCTCCAAAGTCCAGCCACTTGACCCTTCCAACTGAGTTATTACTTTATCCATTGATGTAGGCTTGTACTCCTGCATCAAGGGATATTTCCTCCTCAAAAGAAAAGTTCCTTTTTCTCTCCATCCTCCAAAGTCCAGCCACTTGACCCTTCCAACTGAGTTATTACTTTATCCATTGATGTAGGCTTGTACTCCTGCATCAAGGGATATTTCCTCCTCAAAAGAAAAGTTCCTTTTTCTCTCCATCCTCCAAAGTCCAGCCACTTGACCCTTCCAACTGAGTTATTACTTTATCCATTGATGTAGGCTTGTACTCCTGCATCAAGGGATATTTCCTCCTCAAAAGAAAAGTTCCTTTTTCTCTCCATCCTCCAAAGTCCAGCCACTTGACCCTTCCAACTAAGTTATTACTTTATCCATTGATGTAGGCTTGTACTCCTGCATCAAGGGATATTTCCTCCTCAAAAGAAAAGTTCCTTTTTCTCTCCATCCTCCAAAGTCCAGCCACTTGACCCTTCCAACTGAGTTATTACTTTATCCATTGATGTAGGCTTGTACTCCTGCATCAAGGGATATTTCCTCCTCAAAAGAAAAGTTCCTTTTTCTCTCCATCCTCCAAAGTCCAGCCACTTGACCCTTCCAACTGAGTTATTACTTTATCCATTGATGTAGGCTTGTACTCCTGCATCAAGGGATATTTCCTCCTCAAAAGAAAAGTTCCTTTTTCTCTCCATCCTCCAAAGTCCAGCCACTTGACCCTTCCAACTGAGTTATTACTTTATCCATTGATGTAGGCTTGTACTCCTGCATCAAGGGATATTTCCTCCTCAAAAGAAAAGTTCCTTTTTCTCTCCATCCTCCAAAGTCCAGCCACTTGACCCTTCCAACTGAGTTATTACTTTATCCATTGATGTAGGCTTGTACTCCTGCATCAAGGGATATTTCCTCCTCAAAAGAAAAGTTCCTTTTTCTCTCCATCCTCCAAAGTCCAGCCACTTGACCCTTCCAACTGAGTTATTACTTTATCCATTGATGTAGGCTTGTACTCCTGCATCAAGGGATATTTCCTCCTCAAAAGAAAAGTTCCTTTTTCTCTCCATCCTCCAAAGTCCAGCCACTTGACCCTTCCAACTGAGTTATTACTTTATCCATTGATGTAGGCTTGTACTCCTGCATCAAGGGATATTTCCTCCTCAAAAGAAAAGTTCCTTTTTCTCTCCATCCTCCAAAGTCCAGCCACTTGACCCTTCCAACTGAGTTATTACTTTATCCATTGATGTAGGCTTGTACTCCTGCATCAAGGGATATTTCCTCCTCAAAAGAAAAGTTCCTTTTTCTCTCCATCCTCCAAAGTCCAGCCACTTGACCCTTCCAACTGAGTTATTACTTTATCCATTGATGTAGGCTTGTACTCCTGCATCAAGGGATATTTCCTCCTCAAAAGAAAAGTTCCTTTTTCTCTCCATCCTCCAAAGTCCAGCCACTTGACCCTTCCAACTGAGTTATTACTTTATCCATTGATGTAGGCTTGTACTCCTGCATCAAGGGATATTTCCTCCTCAAAAGAAAAGTTCCTTTTTCTCTCCATCCTCCAAAGTCCAGCCACTTGACCCTTCCAACTGAGTTATTACTTTATCCATTGATGTAGGCTTGTACTCCTGCATCAAGGGATATTTCCTCCTCAAAAGAAAAGTTCCTTTTTCTCTCCATCCTCCAAAGTCCAGCCACTTGACCCTTCCAACTGAGTTATTACTTTATCCATTGATGTAGGCTTGTACTCCTGCATCAAGGGATATTTCCTCCTCAAAAGAAAAGTTCCTTTTTCTCTCCATCCTCCAAAGTCCAGCCACTTGACCCTTCCAACTGAGTTATTACTTTATCCATTGATGTAGGCTTGTACTCCTGCATCAAGGGATATTTCCTCCTCAAAAGAAAAGTTCCTTTTTCTCTCCATCCTCCAAAGTCCAGCCACTTGACCCTTCCAACTGAGTTATTACTTTATCCATTGATGTAGGCTTGTACTCCTGCATCAAGGGATATTTCCTCCTCAAAAGAAAAGTTCCTTTTTCTCTCCATCCTCCAAAGTCCAGCCACTTGACCCTTCCAACTGAGTTATTACTTTATCCATTGATGTAGGCTTGTACTCCTGCATCAAGGGATATTTCCTCCTCAAAAGAAAAGTTCCTTTTTCTCTCCATCCTCCAAAGTCCAGCCACTTGACCCTTCCAACTGAGTTATTACTTTATCCATTGATGTAGGCTTGTACTCCTGCATCAAGGGATATTTCCTCCTCAAAAGAAAAGTTCCTTTTTCTCTCCATCCTCCAAAGTCCAGCCACTTGACCCTTCCAACTGAGTTATTACTTTATCCATTGATGTAGGCTTGTACTCCTGCATCAAGGGATATTTCCTCCTCAAAAGAAAAGTTCCTTTTTCTCTCCATCCTCCAAAGTCCAGCCACTTGACCCTTCCAACTGAGTTATTACTTTATCCATTGATGTAGGCTTGTACTCCTGCATCAAGGGATATTTCCTCCTCAAAAGAAAAGTTCCTTTTTCTCTCCATCCTCCAAAGTCCAGCCACTTGACCCTTCCAACTGAGTTATTACTTTATCCATTGATGTAGGCTTGTACTCCTGCATCAAGGGATATTTCCTCCTCAAAAGAAAAGTTCCTTTTTCTCTCCATCCTCCAAAGTCCAGCCACTTGACCCTTCCAACTGAGTTATTACTTTATCCATTGATGTAGGCTTGTACTCCTGCATCAAGGGATATTTCCTCCTCAAAAGAAAAGTTCCTTTTTCTCTCCATCCTCCAAAGTCCAGCCACTTGACCCTTCCAACTGAGTTATTACTTTATCCATTGATGTAGGCTTGTACTCCTGCATCAAGGGATATTTCCTCCTCAAAAGAAAAGTTCCTTTTTCTCTCCATCCTCCAAAGTCCAGCCACTTGACCCTTCCAACTGAGTTATTACTTTATCCATTGATGTAGGCTTGTACTCCTGCATCAAGGGATATTTCCTCCTCAAAAGAAAAGTTCCTTTTTCTCTCCATCCTCCAAAGTCCAGCCACTTGACCCTTCCAACTGAGTTATTACTTTATCCATTGATGTAGGCTTGTACTCCTGCATCAAGGGATATTTCCTCCTCAAAAGAAAAGTTCCTTTTTCTCTCCATCCTCCAAAGTCCAGCCACTTGACCCTTCCAACTGAGTTATTACTTTATCCATTGATGTAGGCTTGTACTCCTGCATCAAGGGATATTTCCTCCTCAAAAGAAAAGTTCCTTTTTCTCTCCATCCTCCAAAGTCCAGCCACTTGACCCTTCCAACTGAGTTATTACTTTATCCATTGATGTAGGCTTGTACTCCTGCATCAAGGGATATTTCCTCCTCAAAAGAAAAGTTCCTTTTTCTCTCCATCCTCCAAAGTCCAGCCACTTGACCCTTCCAACTGAGTTATTACTTTATCCATTGATGTAGGCTTGTACTCCTGCATCAAGGGATATTTCCTCCTCAAAAGAAAAGTTCCTTTTTCTCTCCATCCTCCAAAGTCCAGCCACTTGACCCTTCCAACTGAGTTATTACTTTATCCATTGATGTAGGCTTGTACTCCTGCATCAAGGGATATTTCCTCCTCAAAAGAAAAGTTCCTTTTTCTCTCCATCCTCCAAAGTCCAGCCACTTGACCCTTCCAACTGAGTTATTACTTTATCCATTGATGTAGGCTTGTACTCCTGCATCAAGGGATATTTCCTCCTCAAAAGAAAAGTTCCTTTTTCTCTCCATCCTCCAAAGTCCAGCCACTTGACCCTTCCAACTGAGTTATTACTTTATCCATTGATGTAGGCTTGTACTCCTGCATCAAGGGATATTTCCTCCTCAAAAGAAAAGTTCCTTTTTCTCTCCATCCTCCAAAGTCCAGCCACTTGACCCTTCCAACTGAGTTATTACTTTATCCATTGATGTAGGCTTGTACTCCTGCATCAAGGGATATTTCCTCCTCAAAAGAAAAGTTCCTTTTTCTCTCCATCCTCCAAAGTCCAGCCACTTGACCCTTCCAACTGAGTTATTACTTTATCCATTGATGTAGGCTTGTACTCCTGCATCAAGGGATATTTCCTCCTCAAAAGAAAAGTTCCTTTTTCTCTCCATCCTCCAAAGTCCAGCCACTTGATCCTTCCAACTGAGTTATTACTTTATCCATTGATGTAGGCTTGTACTCCTGCATCAAGGGATATTTCCTCCTCAAAAGAAAAGTTCCTTTTTCTCTCCATCCTCCAAAGTCCAGCCACTTGACCTTCCAACTGAGTTATTACTTTATCCATTGATGTAGGCTTGTACTCCTGCATCAAGGGATATTTCCTCCTCAAAAGAAAAGTTCCTTTTTCTCTCCATCCTCCAAAGTCCAGCCACTTGATCCCTTCCAACTGAGTTATTACTTTATCCATTGATGTAGGCTTGTACTCCTGCATCAAGGGATATTTCCTCCTCAAAAGAAAAGTTCCTTTTTCTCTCCATCCTCCAAAGTCCAGCCACTTGATCCTTCCAACTGAGTTAGTACTTTATCCATTGATGTAGGCTTGTACTCCTGCATCAAGGGATATTTCCTCCTCAAAAGAAAAGTTCCTTTTTCTCTCCATCCTCCAAAGTCCAGCCACTTGATCCTTCCAACTGAGTTATTACTTTATCCATTGATGTAGGCTTGTACTCCTGCATCAAGGGATATTTCCTCCTCAAAAGAAAAGTTCCTTTTTCTCTCCATCCTCCAAAGTCCAGCCACTTGATCCTTCCAACTGAGTTATTACTTTATCCATTGATGTAGGCTTGTACTCCTGCATCAAGGGATATTTCCTCCTCAAAAGAAAAGTTCCTTTTTCTCTCCATCCTCCAAAGTCCAGCCACTTGACCCTTCCAACTGAGTTATTACTTTATCCATTGATGTAGGCTTGTACTCCTGCATCAAGGGATATTTCCTCCTCAAAAGAAAAGTTCCTTTTTCTCTCCATCCTCCAAAGTCCAGCCACTTGATCCTTCCAACTGAGTTATTACTTTATCCATTGATGTAGGCTTGTACTCCTGCATCAAGGGATATTTCCTCCTCAAAAGAAAAGTTCCTTTTTCTCTCCATCCTCCAAAGTCCAGCCACTTGATCCTTCCAACTGAGTTATTACTTTATCCATTGATGTAGGCTTGTACTCCTGCATCAAGGGATATTTCCTCCTCAAAAGAAAAGTTCCTTTTTCTCTCCATCCTCCAAAGTCCAGCCACTTGATCCTTCCAACTGAGTTATTACTTTATCCATTGATGTAGGCTTGTACTCCTGCATCAAGGGATATTTCCTCCTCAAAAGAAAAGTTCCTTTTTCTCTCCATCCTCCAAAGTCCAGCCACTTGACCCTTCCAACTGAGTTATTACTTTATCCATTGATGTAGGCTTGTACTCCTGCATCAAGGGATATTTCCTCCTCAAAGAAAAGTTCCTTTTTCTCTCCATCCTCCAAAGTCCAGCCACTTGACCCTTCCAACTGAGTTATTACTTTATCCATTGATGTAGGCTTGTACTCCTGCATCAAGATATTTCCTCCTCAAAAGAAAAGTTCCTTTTTCTCTCCATCCTCCAAAGTCCAGCCACTTGATCCTTCCAACTGAGTTATTACTTTATCCATTGATGTAGGCTTGTACTCCTGCATCAAGGGATATTTCCTCCTCAAAGAAAAGTTCCTTTTTCTCTCCATCCTCCAAAGTCCAGCCACTTGACCCTTCCAACTGAGTTATTACTTTATCCATTGATGTAGGCTTGTACTCCTGCATCAAGGGATATTTCCTCCTCAAAAGAAAAGTTCCTTTTTCTCTCCATCCTCCAAAGTCCAGCCACTTGATCCTTCCAACTGAGTTATTACTTTATCCATTGATGTAGGCTTGTACTCCTGCATCAAAAGATATTTCCTCCTCAAAGAAAAGTTCCTTTTTCTCTCCATCCTCCAAAGTCCAGCCACTTGACCCTTCCAACTGAGTTATTACTTTATCCATTGATGTAGGCTTGTACTCCTGCATCAAGGGATATTTCCTCCTCAAAAGAAAAGTTCCTTTTTCTCTCCATCCTCCAAAGTCCAGCCACTTGATCCTTCCAACTGAGTTATTACTTTATCCATTGATGTAGGCTTGTACTCCTGCATCAAAAGATATTTCCTCCTCAAAAGAAAAGTTCCTTTTTCTCTCCATCCTCCAAAGTCCAGCCACTTGACCCTTCCAACTGAGTTATTACTTTATCCATTGATGTAGGCTTGTACTCCTGCATCAAGGGATATTTCCTCCTCAAAGAAAAGTTCCTTTTCTCTCCATCCTCCAAAGTCCAGCCACTTGACCCTTCCAACTGAGTTATTACTTTATCCATTGATGTAGGCTTGTACTCCTGCATCAAAAGATATTTCCTCCTCAAAAGAAAAGTTCCTTTTTCTCTCCATCCTCCAAAGTCCAGCCACTTGACCCTTCCAACTGAGTTATTACTTTATCCATTGATGTAGGCTTGTACTCCTGCATCAAGGGATATTTCCTCCTCCAAAGAAAAGTTCCTTTTTCTCTCCATCCTCCAAAGTCCAGCCACTTGACCCTTCCAACTGAGTTATTACTTTATCCATTGATGTAGGCTTGTACTCCTGCATCAAGGGATATTTCCTCCTCAAAAGAAAAGTTCCTTTTTCTCTCCATCCTCCAAAGTCCAGCCACTTGACCCTTCCAACTGAGTTATTACTTTATCCATTGATGTAGGCTTGTACTCCTGCATCAAGGGATATTTCCTCCTCCAAAGAAAAGTTCCTTTTTCTCTCCATCCTCCAAAGTCCAGCCACTTGACCCTTCCAACTGAGTTATTACTTTATCCATTGATGTAGGCTTGTACTCCTGCATCAAGGGATATTTCCTCCTCCAAAGAAAAGTTCCTTTTCTCTCCATCCTCCAAAGTCCAGCCACTTGACCCTTCCAACTGAGTTATTACTTTATCCATTGATGTAGGCTTGTACTCCTGCATCAAGGGATATTTCCTCCTCAAAAGAAAAGTTCCTTTTTCTCTCCATCCTCCAAAGTCCAGCCACTTGACCCTTCCAACTGAGTTATTACTTTATCCATTGATGTAGGCTTGTACTCCTGCATCAAGGGATATTTCCTCCTCCAAAGAAAAGTTCCTTCTTCTCTCCATCCTCCAAAGTCCAGCCACTTGACCCTTCCAACTGAGTTATTACTTTATCCATTGATGTAGGCTTGTACTCCTGCATCAAGGGATATTTCCTCCTCAAAAGAAAAGTTCCTTTTTCTCTCCATCCTCCAAAGTCCAGCCACTTGACCCTTCCAACTGAGTTATTACTTTATCCATTGATGTAGGCTTGTACTCCTGCATCAAGGGATATTTCCTCCTCCAAAGAAAAGTTCCTTTTTCTCTCCATCCTCCAAAGTCCAGCCACTTGACCCTTCCAACTGAGTTATTACTTTATCCATTGATGTAGGCTTGTACTCCTGCATCAAAAGATATTTCCTCCTCAAAAGAAAAGTTCCTTTTTCTCTCCATCCTCCAAAGTCCAGCCACTTGACCCTTCCAACTGAGTTATTACTTTATCCATTGATGTAGGCTTGTACTCCTGCATCAAGGGATATTTCCTCCTCAAAAGAAAAGTTCCTTTTTCTCTCCATCCTCCAAAGTCCAGCCACTTGACCCTTCCAACTGAGTTATTACTTTATCCATTGATGTAGGCTTGTACTCCTGCATCAAGGGATATTTCCTCCTCAAAGAAAAGTTCCTTTTTCTCTCCATCCTCCAAAGTCCAGCCACTTGACCCTTCCAACTGAGTTATTACTTTATCCATTGATGTAGGCTTGTACTCCTGCATCAAGGGATATTTCCTCCTCAAAAGAAAAGTTCCTTTTTCTCTCCATCCTCCAAAGTCCAGCCACTTGACCCTTCCAACTGAGTTATTACTTTATCCATTGATGTAGGCTTGTACTCCTGCATCAAGGGATATTTCCTCCTCAAAAGAAAAGTTCCTTTTTCTCTCCATCCTCCAAAGTCCAGCCACTTGACCCTTCCAACTGAGTTATTACTTTATCCATTGATGTAGGCTTGTACTCCTGCATCAAGGGATATTTCCTCCTCAAAAGAAAAGTTCCTTTTTCTCTCCATCCTCCAAAGTCCAGCCACTTGACCCTTCCAACTGAGTTATTACTTTATCCATTGATGTAGGCTTGTACTCCTGCATCAAGGGATATTTCCTCCTCAAAAGAAAAGTTCCTTTTTCTCTCCATCCTCCAAAGTCCAGCCACTTGACCCTTCCAACTGAGTTATTACTTTATCCATTGATGTAGGCTTGTACTCCTGCATCAAAAGATATTTCCTCCTCAAAAGAAAAGTTCCTTTTTCTCTCCATCCTCCAAAGTCCAGCCACTTGACCCTTCCAACTGAGTTATTACTTTATCCATTGATGTAGGCTTGTACTCCTGCATCAAGGGATATTTCCTCCTCAAAAGAAAAGTTCCTTTTTCTCTCCATCCTCCAAAGTCCAGCCACTTGACCCTTCCAACTGAGTTATGACTTTATCCATTGATGTAGCTTGTACTCCTGCATCAAAAGATATTTCCTCCTCAAAAGAAAAGTTCCTTTTTCTCTCCATCCTCCAAGTCCAGCCACTTGACCCTTCCAACTGAGTTATTACTTTATCCATTGATGTAGGCTTGTACTCCTGCATCAAGGGATATTTCCTCCTCAAAAGAAAAGTTCCTTTTTCTCTCCATCCTCCAAAGTCCAGCCACTTGACCCTTCCAACTGAGTTATGATTTTATCCATTGATGTAGCTTGTACTCCTGCATCAAAAGATATTTCCTCCTCAAAAGAAAAGTTCCTTTTTCTCTCCATCCTCCAAGTCCAGCCACTTGACCCTTCCAACTGAGTTATTACTTTATCCATTGATGTAGGCTTGTACTCCTGCATCAAGGGATATTTCCTCCTCAAAAGAAAAGTTCCTTTTTCTCTCCATCCTCCAAAGTCCAGCCACTTGACCCTTCCAACTGAGTTATTACTTTATCCATTGATGTAGCTTGTACTCCTGCATCAAGGGATATTTCCTCCTCAAAAGAAAAGTTCCTTTTTCTCTCCATCCTCCAAAGTCCAGCCACTTGACCCTTCCAACTGAGTTATTACTTTATCCATTGATGTAGGCTTGTACTCCTGCATCAAGGGATATTTCCTCCTCAAAAGAAAAGTTCCTTTTTTCTCTCCATCCTCCAAGTCCAGCCACTTGACCCTTCCAACTGAGTTATTACTTTATCCATTGATGTAGGCTTGTACTCCTGCATCAAGGGATATTTCCTCCTCAAAAGAAAAGTTCCTTTTTCTCTCCATCCTCCAAAGTCCAGCCACTTGACCCTTCCAACTGAGTTATGATTTTATCCATTGATGTAGCTTGTACTCCTGCATCAAAAGATATTTCCTCCTCAAAAGAAAAGTTCCTTTTTCTCTCCATCCTCCAAGTCCAGCCACTTGACCCTTCCAACTGAGTTATTACTTTATCCATTGATGTAGGCTTGTACTCCTGCATCAAGGGATATTTCCTCCTCAAAAGAAAAGTTCCTTTTTCTCTCCATCCTCCAAAGTCCAGCCACTTGACCCTTCCAACTGAGTTATGATTTTATCCATTGATGTAGCTTGTACTCCTGCATCAAAAGATATTTCCTCCTCAAAAGAAAAGTTCCTTTTTCTCTCCATCCTCCAAGTCCAGCCACTTGACCCTTCCAACTGAGTTATTACTTTATCCATTGATGTAGGCTTGTACTCCTGCATCAAGGGATATTTCCTCCTCAAAAGAAAAGTTCCTTTTTCTCTCCATCCTCCAAAGTCCAGCCACTTGACCCTTCCAACTGAGTTATTACTTTATCCATTGATGTAGGCTTGTACTCCTGCATCAAAAGATATTTCCTCCTCAAAAGAAAAGTTCCTTTTTCTCTCCATCCTCCAAAGTCCAGCCACTTGACCCTTCCAACTGAGTTATTACTTTATCCATTGATGTAGGCTTGTACTCCTGCATCAAGGGATATTTCCTCCTCAAAAGAAAAGTTCCTTTTTCTCTCCATCCTCCAAAGTCCAGCCACTTGACCCTTCCAACTGAGTTATTACTTTATCCATTGATGTAGGCTTGTACTCCTGCATCAAGGGATATTTCCTCCTCAAAAGAAAAGTTCCTTTTTCTCTCCATCCTCCAAAGTCCAGCCACTTGACCCTTCCAACTGAGTTATTACTTTATCCATTGATGTAGGCTTGTACTCCTGCATCAAAAGATATTTCCTCCTCAAAAGAAAAGTTCCTTTTTCTCTCCATCCTCCAAAGTCCAGCCACTTGACCCTTCCAACTGAGTTATTACTTTATCCATTGATGTAGGCTTGTACTCCTGCATCAAGGGATATTTCCTCCTCAAAAGAAAAGTTCCTTTTTCTCTCCATCCTCCAAAGTCCAGCCACTTGACCCTTCCAACTGAGTTATTACTTTATCCATTGATGTAGGCTTGTACTCCTGCATCAAAAGATATTTCCTCCTCAAAAGAAAAGTTCCTTTTTCTCTCCATCCTCCAAAGTCCAGCCACTTGACCCTTCCAACTGAGTTATTACTTTATCCATTGATGTAGGCTTGTACTCCTGCATCAAGGGATATTTCCTCCTCAAAAGAAAAGTTCCTTTTTCTCTCCATCCTCCAAAGTCCAGCCACTTGACCCTTCCAACTGAGTTATTACTTTATCCATTGATGTAGGCTTGTACTCCTGCATCAAAAGATATTTCCTCCTCAAAAGAAAAGTTCCTTTTTCTCTCCATCCTCCAAAGTCCAGCCACTTGACCCTTCCAACTGAGTTATTACTTTATCCATTGATGTAGGCTTGTACTCCTGCATCAAGGGATATTTCCTCCTCAAAAGAAAAGTTCCTTTTTCTCTCCATCCTCCAAAGTCCAGCCACTTGACCCTTCCAACTGAGTTATTACTTTATCCATTGATGTAGGCTTGTACTCCTGCATCAAGGGATATTTCCTCCTCAAAAGAAAAGTTCCTTTTTCTCTCCATCCTCCAAAGTCCAGCCACTTGATCCTTCCAACTGAGTTATTACTTTATCCATTGATGTAGGCTTGTACTCCTGCATCAAGGGATATTTCCTCCTCAAAAGAAAAGTTCCTTTTTCTCTCCATCCTCCAAAGTCCAGCCACTTGACCCTTCCAACTGAGTTATTACTTTATCCATTGATGTAGGCTTGTACTCCTGCATCAAGGGATATTTCCTCCTCAAAAGAAAAGTTCCTTTTTCTCTCCATCCTCCAAAGTCCAGCCACTTGACCCTTCCAACTGAGTTATTACTTTATCCATTGATGTAGGCTTGTACTCCTGCATCAAGGGATATTTCCTCCTCAAAAGAAAAGTTCCTTTTTCTCTCCATCCTCCAAAGTCCAGCCACTTGACCCTTCCAACTGAGTTATTACTTTATCCATTGATGTAGGCTTGTACTCCTGCATCAAGGGATATTTCCTCCTCAAAAGAAAAGTTCCTTTTTCTCTCCATCCTCCAAAGTCCAGCCACTTGACCCTTCCAACTGAGTTATTACTTTATCCATTGATGTAGGCTTGTACTCCTGCATCAAGGGATATTTCCTCCTCAAAAGAAAAGTTCCTTTTTCTCTCCATCCTCCAAAGTCCAGCCACTTGATCCTTCCAACTGAGTTATTACTTTATCCATTGATGTAGGCTTGTACTCCTGCATCAAGGGATATTTCCTCCTCAAAAGAAAAGTTCCTTTTTCTCTCCATCCTCCAAAGTCCAGCCACTTGACCCTTCCAACTGAGTTATTACTTTATCCATTGATGTAGGCTTGTACTCCTGCATCAAGGGATATTTCCTCCTCAAAAGAAAAGTTCCTTTTTCTCTCCATCCTCCAAAGTCCAGCCACTTGACCCTTCCAACTGAGTTATTACTTTATCCATTGATGTAGGCTTGTACTCCTGCATCAAGGGATATTTCCTCCTCAAAAGAAAAGTTCCTTTTTCTCTCCATCCTCCAAAGTCCAGCCACTTGACCCTTCCAACTGAGTTATTACTTTATCCATTGATGTAGGCTTGTACTCCTGCATCAAGGGATATTTCCTCCTCAAAAGAAAAGTTCCTTTTTCTCTCCATCCTCCAAAGTCCAGCCACTTGACCCTTCCAACTGAGTTATTACTTTATCCATTGATGTAGGCTTGTACTCCTGCATCAAGGGATATTTCCTCCTCAAAAGAAAAGTTCCTTTTTCTCTCCATCCTCCAAAGTCCAGCCACTTGACCCTTCCAACTGAGTTATTACTTTATCCATTGATGTAGGCTTGTACTCCTGCATCAAGGGATATTTCCTCCTCAAAAGAAAAGTTCCTTTTTCTCTCCATCCTCCAAAGTCCAGCCACTTGACCCTTCCAACTGAGTTATTACTTTATCCATTGATGTAGGCTTGTACTCCTGCATCAAGGGATATTTCCTCCTCAAAAGAAAAGTTCCTTTTTCTCTCCATCCTCCAAAGTCCAGCCACTTGATCCCTTCCAACTGAGTTATTACTTTATCCATTGATGTAGGCTTGTACTCCTGCATCAAGGGATATTTCCTCCTCAAAAGAAAAGTTCCTTTTTCTCTCCATCCTCCAAAGTCCAGCCACTTGACCCTTCCAACTGAGTTATTACTTTATCCATTGATGTAGGCTTGTACTCCTGCATCAAGGGATATTTCCTCCTCAAAAGAAAAGTTCCTTTTTCTCTCCATCCTCCAAAGTCCAGCCACTTGATCCTTCCAACTGAGTTATTACTTTATCCATTGATGTAGGCTTGTACTCCTGCATCAAGGGATATTTCCTCCTCAAAAGAAAAGTTCCTTTTTCTCTCCATCCTCCAAAGTCCAGCCACTTGACCCTTCCAACTGAGTTATTACTTTATCCATTGATGTAGGCTTGTACTCCTGCATCAAGGGATATTTCCTCCTCAAAAGAAAAGTTCCTTTTTCTCTCCATCCTCCAAAGTCCAGCCACTTGACCCTTCCAACTGAGTTATTACTTTATCCATTGATGTAGGCTTGTACTCCTGCATCAAGGGATATTTCCTCCTCAAAAGAAAAGTTCCTTTTTCTCTCCATCCTCCAAAGTCCAGCCACTTGACCCTTCCAACTGAGTTATTACTTTATCCATTGATGTAGGCTTGTACTCCTGCATCAAGGGATATTTCCTCCTCAAAAGAAAAGTTCCTTTTTCTCTCCATCCTCCAAAGTCCAGCCACTTGACCCTTCCAACTGAGTTATTACTTTATCCATTGATGTAGGCTTGTACTCCTGCATCAAGGGATATTTCCTCCTCAAAAGAAAAGTTCCTTTTTCTCTCCATCCTCCAAAGTCCAGCCACTTGACCCTTCCAACTGAGTTATTACTTTATCCATTGATGTAGGCTTGTACTCCTGCATCAAGGGATATTTCCTCCTCAAAAGAAAAGTTCCTTTTTCTCTCCATCCTCCAAAGTCCAGCCACTTGATCCTTCCAACTGAGTTAGTACTTTATCCATTGATGTAGGCTGTACTCCTGCATCAAGGGATATTTCCTCCTCAAAAGAAAAGTTCCTTTTTCTCTCCATCCTCCAAAGTCCAGCCACTTGATCCTTCCAACTGAGTTAGTACTTTATCCATTGATGTAGGCTGTACTCCTGCATCAAGGGATATTTCCTCCTCAAAAGAAAAGTTCCTTTTTCTCTCCATCCTCCAAAGTCCAGCCACTTGATCCTTCCAACTGAGTTAGTACTTTATCCATGATGTAGGCTGTACTCCTGCATCAAGGGATATTTCATCCTCAAAAGAAAAGTTCCTTTTTCTCTCCATCCTCCAAAGTCCAGCCACTTGATCCTTCCAACTGAGTTAGTACTTTATCCATGATGTAGGCTGTACTCCTGCATCAAGGGATATTTCCTCCTCAAAAGAAAAGTTCCTTTTTCTCTCCATCCTCCAAAGTCCAGCCACTTGATCCTTCCAACTGAGTTAGTACTTTATCCATTGATGTAGGCTGTACTCCTGCATCAAGGGATATTTCCTCCTCAAAAGAAAAGTTCCTTTTTCTCTCCATCCTCCAAAGTCCAGCCACTTGATCCCTTCCAACTGAGTTAGTACTTTATTCCATTGATGTAGGCTGTACTCCTGCATCAAGGGATATTTCCTCCTCAAAAGAAAAGTTCCTTTTTCTCTCCATCCTCCAAAGTCCAGCCACTTGATCCTTCCAACTGAGTTAGTACTTTATCCATGATGTAGGCTGTACTCCTGCATCAAGGGATATTTCCTCCTCAAAAGAAAAGTTCCTTTTTCTCTCCATCCTCCAAAGTCCAGCCACTTGATCCTTCCAACTGAGTTAGTACTTTATTCCATGATGTAGGCTGTACTCCTGCATCAAGGGATATTTCCTCCTCAAAAGAAAAGTTCCTTTTTCTCTCCATCCTCCAAAGTCCAGCCACTTGATCCTTCCAACTGAGTTAGTACTTTATCCATTGATGTAGGCTGTACTCCTGCATCAAGGGATATTTCCTCCTCAAAAGAAAAGTTCCTTTTTCTCTCCATCCTCCAAAGTCCAGCCACTTGATCCTTCCAACTGAGTTAGTACTTTATCCATTGATGTAGGCTGTACTCCTGCATCAAGGGATATTTCCTCCTCAAAAGAAAAGTTCCTTTTTCTCTCCATCCTCCAAAGTCCAGCCACTTGATCCCTTCCAACTGAGTTAGTACTTTATTCCATTGATGTAGGCTGTACTCCTGCATCAAGGGATATTTCCTCCTCAAAAGAAAAGTTCCTTTTTCTCTCCATCCTCCAAAGTCCAGCCACTTGATCCTTCCAACTGAGTTAGTACTTTATCCATGATGTAGGCTGTACTCCTGCATCAAGGGATATTTCATCCTCAAAAGAAAAGTTCCTTTTTCTCTCCATCATCCAAAGTCCAGCCACTTGACCCTTCCAACTGAGTTATTACTTTATTCATTGATGTAGGCTTGTACTCCTGCATCAAGGGATATTTCCTCCTCAAAAGAAAACTTCCTTTTTCTCTCCATCCTCCAAAGTCCAGCCACTTGATCCTTCCAACTGAGTTAGTACTTTATCCGATGATGTAGGCCTGTACTCCTGCATCAAGGGATATTTCCTCCTCAAAAGAAAAGTTCCTTTTTCTCTCCATCCTCCAAAGTCCAGCCACTTGACCCTTCCAACTGAGTTATTACTTTATTCATTGATGTAGGCTTGTACTCCTGCATCAAGGGATATTTCCTCCTCAAAAGAAAAGTTCCTTTTTCTCTCCATCCTCCAAAGTCCAGCCACTTGATCCTTCCAACTGAGTTAGTACTTTATCCGATGATGTAGGCCTGTACTCCTACATCAAGGGATATTTCATCCTCAAAAGAAAAGTTCCTTTTTCTCTCCATCCTCCAAAATCCAGCCACTTGACCCTTCAAACGGAGTTATTACTTTATCCATTGATGTAGTCTTGTACTCATGCATCAAAAGATATTTCCTCCTCAAAAGAAAAGTTCCTTTTTCTCTCCATCATCCAAAGTCCAGCCACTTGACCCTTCCAACTGAGTTATTACTTTATTCATTGATGTAGGCTTGTACTCCTGCATCAAGGGATATTTCCTCCTCAAAAGAAAAGTTCCTTTTTCTCTCCATCCTCCAAAGTCCAGCCACTTGATCCTTCCAACTGAGTTAGTACTTTATCCGATGATGTAGGCCTGTACTCCTGCATCAAGGGATATTTCCTCCTCAAAAGAAAAGTTCCTTTTTCTCTCCATCCTCCAAAGTCCAGCCACTTGACCCTTCCAACTGAGTTATTACTTTATTCATTGATGTAGGCTTGTACTCCTGCATCAAGGGATATTTCCTCCTCAAAAGAAAAGTTCCTTTTTCTCTCCATCCTCCAAAGTCCAGCCACTTGATCCTTCCAACTGAGTTAGTACTTTATCCGATGATGTAGGCCTGTACTCCTGCATCAAGGGATATTTCATCCTCAAAAGAAAAGTTCCTTTTTCTCTCCATCCTCCAAAATCCAGCCACTTGACCCTTCAAACGGAGTTATTACTTTATCCATTGATGTAGTCTTGTACTCATGCATCAAAAGATATTTCCTCCTCAAAAGAAAAGTTCCTTTTTCTCTCCATCATCCAAAGTCCAGCCACTTGACCCTTCCAACTGAGTTATTACTTTATTCATTGATGTAGGCTTGTACTCTTGCATCAAGGGATATTTCCTCCTCAAAAGAAAAGTTCCTTTTTCTCTCCATCCTCCAAAGTCCAGCCACTTGATCCTTCCAACTGAGTTAGTACTTTATCCGATGATGTAGGCCTGTACTCCTGCATCAAGGGATATTTCCTCCTCAAAAGAAAAGTTCCTTTTTCTCTCCATCCTCCAAAGTCCAGCCACTTGATCCTTCCAACTGAGTTAGTACTTTATCCGATGATGTAGGCCTGTACTCCTGCAACAAGGGATATTTCCTCCTCAAAAGAAAAGTTCCTTTTTCTCTCCATCCTCCAAAGTCCAGCCACTTGATCCTTCCAACTGAGTTAGTACTTTATCCGATGATGTAGGCTGTACTCCTGCATCAAGGGATATTTCCTCCTCAAAAGAAAAGTTCCTTTTTCTCTTCATCTTCCAAAGTCCAGCCACTTGATCCTTCCAACTGAGTTAGTACTTTATCCGATGATGTAGGCCTGTACTCCTGCATCAAGGGATATTTCCTCCTCAAAAGAAAAGTTCCTTTTTCTCTCCATCTTCCAAAGTCCAGCCACTTGATCCTTCCAACTGAGTTAGTACTTTATCCGATGATGTAGGCCTGTACTCCTGCATCAAGGGATATTTCCTCCTCAAAAGAAAAGTTCCTTTTTCTCTCCATCTTCCAAAGTCCAGCCACTTGATCCTTCCAACTGAGTTAGTACTTTATCCGATGATGTAGGCCTGTACTCCTGCATCAAGGGATATTTCCTCCTCAAAAGAAAAGTTCCTTTTTCTCTTCATCTTCCAAAGTCCAGCCACTTGATCCTTCCAACTGAGTTAGTACTTTATCCGATGATGTAGGCCTGTACTCCTGCATCAAGGGATATTTCCTCCTCAAAAGAAAAGTTCCTTTTTCTCTCCATCTTCCAAAGTCCAGCCACTTGATCCTTCCAACTGAGTTAGTACTTTATCCGATGATGTAGGCCTGTACTCCTGCATCAAGGGATATTTCCTCCTCAAAAGAAAAGTTCCTTTTTCTCTCCATCTTCCAAAGTCCAGCCACTTGATCCTTCCAACTGAGTTAGTACTTTATCCGATGATGTAGGCCTGTACTCCTGCATCAAGGGATATTTCCTCCTCAAAAGAAAAGTTCCTTTTTCTCTTCATCTTCCAAAGTCCAGCCACTTGATCCTTCCAACTGAGTTAGTACTTTATCCGATGATGTAGGCCTGTACTCCTGCATCAAGGGATATTTCCTCCTCAAAAGAAAAGTTCCTTTTTCTCTTCATCTTCCAAAGTCCAGCCACTTGATCCTTCCAACTGAGTTAGTACTTTATCCGATGATGTAGGCCTGTACTCCTGCATCAAGGGATATTTCCTCCTCAAAAGAAAAGTTCCTTTTTCTCTCCATCTTCCAAAGTCCAGCCACTTGATCCTTCCAACTGAGTTAGTACTTTATCCGATGATGTAGGCCTGTACTCCTGCATCAAGGGATATTTCCTCCTCAAAAGAAAAGTTCCTTTTTCTCTCCATCTTCCAAAGTCCAGCCACTTGATCCTTCCAACTGAGTTAGTACTTTATCCGATGATGTAGGCCTGTACTCCTGCATCAAGGGATATTTCCTCCTCAAAAGAAAAGTTCCTTTTTCTCTCCATCTTCCTAAGTCCAGCCACTTGATCCTTCCAACTGAGTTAGTACTTTATCCGATGATGTAGGCCTGTACTCCTGCATCAAGGGATATTTCCTCCTCAAAAGAAAAGTTCCTTTTTCTCTCCATCTTCCAAAGTCCAGCCACTTGATCCTTCCAACTGAGTTAGTACTTTATCCGATGATGTAGGCCTGTACTCCTGCAACAAGGGATATTTCCTCCTCAAAAGAAAAGTTCCTTTTTCTCTCCATCCTCCAAAGTCCAGCCACTTGATCCTTCCAACTGAGTTAGTACTTTATCCGATGATGTAGGCCTGTACTCCTGCATCAAGGGATATTTCCTCCTCAAAAGAAAAGTTCCTTTTTCTCTTCATCTTCCAAAGTCCAGCCACTTGATCCTTCCAACTGAGTTAGTACTTTATCCGATGATGTAGGCCTGTACTCCTGCATCAAGGGATATTTCCTCCTCAAAAGAAAAGTTCCTTTTTCTCTCCATCTTCCAAAGTCCAGCCACTTGATCCTTCCAACTGAGTTAGTACTTTATCCGATGATGTAGGCCTGTACTCCTGCATCAAGGGATATTTCCTCCTCAAAAGAAAAGTTCCTTTTTCTCTCCATCTTCCAAAGTCCAGCCACTTGATCCTTCCAACTGAGTTAGTACTTTATCCGATGATGTAGGCCTGTACTCCTGCATCAAGGGATATTTCCTCCTCAAAAGAAAAGTTCCTTTTTCTCTCCATCTTCCAAAGTCCAGCCACTTGATCCTTCCAACTGAGTTAGTACTTTATCCGATGATGTAGGCCTGTACTCCTGCATCAAGGGATATTTCCTCCTCAAAAGAAAAGTTCCTTTTTCTCTCCATCTTCCAAAGTCCAGCCACTTGATCCTTCCAACTGAGTTAGTACTTTATCCGATGATGTAGGCCTGTACTCCTGCAACAAGGGATATTTCCTCCTCAAAAGAAAAGTTCCTTTTTCTCTCCATCCTCCAAAGTCCAGCCACTTGATCCTTCCAACTGAGTTAGTACTTTATCCGATGATGTAGGCCTGTACTCCTGCATCAAGGGATATTTTCTCCTCAAAAGAAAAGTTCCTTTTTCTCTTCATCTTCCAAAGTCCAGCCACTTGATCCTTCCAACTGAGTTAGTACTTTATCCGATGATGTAGGCCTGTACTCTTGCATCAAGGGATATTTCCTCCTCAAAAGAAAAGTTCCTTTTTCTCTCCATCCTCCAAAGTCCAGCCACTTGATCCTTCCAACTGAGTTAGTACTTTATCCGATGATGTAGGCCTGTACTCCTGCATCAAGGGATATTTCCTCCTCAAAAGAAAAGTTCCTTTTTCTCTCCATCCTCCAAAGTCCAGCCACTTGATCCTTCCAACTGAGTTAGTACTTTATCCGATGATGTAGGCCTGTACTCTTGCATCAAGGGATATTTCTTCCTCAAAAGAAAAGTTCCTTTTTCTCTCCATCCTCCAAAGTCCAGCCACATGATCTTTCCATCTGAGATAGTACTTTATTCCAACTGTACTCCTGCATCAAGGGATATTTCCTCCTCAAAAGAAAAGTTCCTTTTTCTCTCCATCCTCCAAAGTCCAGCCACTTGATCCTTCCAACTGAGTTAGTACTTTATCCGATGATGTAGGCCTGTACTCTTGCATCAAGGGATATTTCTTCCTCAAAAGAAAAGTTCCCTTTTCTCTCCATCTTCCAAAGTCCAGCCACTTGATCCTTCCAACTGAGTTAGTACTTTATCCGATGATGTAGACCTCTACTCTTGCATCAAGGGATATTTCTTCCTCAAAAGAAAAGTTCCTTTTTCTCTCCATCCTCCAAAGTCCAGCCACATGATCTTTCCATCTGAGATAGTACTTTATTCCAACTGTACTCCTGCATCAAGGGATATTTCCTCCTCAAAAGAAAAGTTCCTTTTTCTCTCCATCCTCCAAAGTCCAGCCACTTGATCCTTCCAACTGAGTTAGTACTTTATCCGATGATGTAGGCCTGTACTCTTGCATCAAGGGATATTTCTTCCTCAAAAGAAAAGTTCCCTTTTCTCTCCATCTTCCAAAGTCCAGCCACTTGATCCTTCCAACTGAGTTAGTACTTTATCCGATGATGTAGGCCTCTACTCTTGCATCAAGGGATATTTCTTCCTCAAAAGAAAAGTTCCTTTTTCTCTCCATCCTCCAAAGTCCAGCCACTTGATCTTTCTAACTGAGTTAGTACTTTATCCGATGATGTAGGCCTGTACTCCTGCATCAAGGGATATTTCTTCCTCAAAAGAAAAGTTCCTTTTTCTCTTCATCCTCAAAAGTCCAGCCACTTGATCCTTCCATCTGAGTTAGTATTTTATCTGATTATGTAGGCTTGTACTCCTGCTTCAAAAGATATTTCCTCCTCAATAGAAAAGTTCCTTTTTCTCTCCATCCTCCAAAGTCCAGCCACTTGATCATTCCAACTGAATTAGTACTTTATCCGATGATGTAGGCCTCTACTCTTGCATCAAGGGATATTTCTTCCTCAAAAGAAAAGTTCCTTTTTCTCTCCATCCTCCAAAGTCCAGCCACTTGATCTTTCTAACTGAGTTAGTACTTTATCCGATGATGTAGGCCTGTACTCCTGCATCAAGGGATATTTCTTCCTCAAAAGAAAAGTTCCTTTTTCTCTTCATCCTCAAAAGTCCAGCCACTTGATCCTTCCATCTGAGTTAGTACTTTATCTGATTATGTAGGCTTGTACTCCTGCTTCAAAAGATATTTCTTCCTCAAAAGAAAAGTTCTTTTTTCTCTCCATCCTCCAAAGTCCAGCCACTTGATCTTTCCAACTGAGATAGTACTTTATCCGATGATGTAGGCCTGTACTCCTGCATCAAGGGATATTTCTTCCTCAAAAGAAAAGTTCCTTTTTCTCTCCATCCTCAAAAGTCTAGCCACTTGATCCTTCCAACTGAGTTAGTACTTTATCCGATGATGTAGGCCTCTACTCCTGCATCAAGGGATATTTCTTCCTCAAAAGAAAAGTTCCTTTTTCTCTTCATCCTCAAAAGTCCAGCCACTTGATCCTTCCAACTGAGTTAGTACTTTATCCGATGATGTAGGCTTGTACTCCTGCTTCAAAAGATATTTCTTCCTCAAAAGAAAAGTTCTTTTTTCTCTCCATCCTCCAAAGTCCAGCCACTTGATCCTTCCAACTGAGTTAGTACTTTATCTGATTATATAGGCTTGTACTCCTGCTTCAAAAGATATTTCTTCCTCAAAAGAAAAGTTCCTTTTTCTCTCCATCCTCCAAAGTCCAGCCACTTGATCCTTCCAACTGAGTTAGTACTTTATCCGGTGATGTAGGCTTGTACTCCTGCTTCAAAAGATATTTCTTCCTCAAAAGAAAAGTTCTTTTTTCTCTCCATCCTCCAAAGTCCAGCCACTTGATCCTTCCAACTGAGTTAGTACTTTATCTGATTATGTAGGCTTGTACTCCTGCTTCAAAAGATATTTCTTCCTCAAAAGAAAAGTTCTTTTTTCTCTCCATCCTCCAAAGTCCAGCCACTTGATCTCTCCAACTGAGATAGTACTATATCCGATGATGTAGGCCTGTACTCCTGCATCAAGGGATATTTCTTCCTCAAAAGAAAAGTTCTTTTTTCTCTCCATCCTCCAAAGTCCAGCCACTTGATCATTCCAACTGAGATAGTACTTTATCCGATGATGTAGGCCTGTACTCCTGCATCAAGGGATATTTCTTCCTCAAAAGAAAAGTTCCTTTTTCTCTCCGTCCTCAAAAGTCCAGCCACTTGATCCTTCCAACTGAGTTAGTACTTTATCTGATTATGTAGGCTTGTACTCCTGCTTCAAAAGATATTTCTTCCTCAAAAGAAAAGTTCCTTTTTCTCTCCATCCTCAAAAGTCCAGCCACTTGATCCTTCCAACTGAGTTAGTACTTTATCTGATTATATAGGCTTGTACTCCTGCTTCAAAAGATATTTCTTCCTCAAAAGAAAAGTTCCTTTTTCTCTCCATCCTCCAAAGTCCAGCCACTTGATCCTTCCAACTGAGTTAGTACTTTATCTGATTATGTAGGCTTGTACTCCTGCTTCAAAAGATATTTCATCCTCAAAAGAAAAGTTCCTTTTTCTCTCCATCCTCAAAAGTCCAGCCACTTGATCCTTCCAACTGAGTTAGTACTTTATCTGATTATGTAGGCTTGTACTCCTGCTTCAAAAGATATTTCATCCTCAAAAGAAAAGTTCCTTTTTCTCTCCATCCTCAAAAGTCCAGCCACTTGATCCTTCCAACTGAGTTAGTACTTTATCCAATGATGTAGGCCTGTACTCCTGCATCAAGGGATATTTCTTCCTCAAAAGAAAAGTTCCTTTTTCTCTCCATCCTCCAAAGTCCAGCCACTTGATCCTTCCAACTGAGTTAGTACTTTATCCGATGATGTAGGCCTGTACTCCTGCATCAAGGGATATTTCTTCCTCAAAAGAAAAGTTCCTTTTTCTTTCTATCCTCCAAAGTCCAGCCACTTGATCTTTCCAATTGAGTTAGTACTTTATCCATTGATGTAGGCTTGTACTTCTGCATCAAGGGATATTTCCTTCTCAAAAGAAAAGTTCCTTTTACTCTCCATCCTCCATAATCCAGCCATTTGATCCTTCCAACTGAGTTAGTACTTTATCCATTGATGTAGGCTTGTACTTCTGCATCAAGGGATATTTCCTTCTCAAAAGAAAAGTTCTTTTTACTCTCCATCCTCAAAAGTCCAGCCACTTGATCCTTCCAACTGAGATAGTACTTTATCCGATGATGTAGGCCTTTACTCCTGCATCAAGGGATATTTCTTCCTCAAAAGAAAAGTTCCTTTTTCTCTCCATCTTCCAAAGTCTAGCCACTTGATCCTTCCAACTGAGTTAGTACTTTATCCAATGATGTAGGCCTGTACTCCTGCATCAAGGGATATTTCCTCCTCAAAAGAAAAGTTCCTTTTTCTCTCCATCCTCCGAAGTCCAGCCACTTGATCCTTCCAACTGAGTTAGTACTTTATCCATTGATGTAGGCTTGTACTTCTGCATCAAGGGATATTTCCTTCTCAAAAGAAAAGTTCCTTTTACTCTCCATCCTCCATAATCCAGCCACTTGATCTTTCCAATTGAGTTAGTACTTTATCCGATGATGTAGGCCTGTACTCCTGCATCGTGATATTTCCTCCTCAAAAGAAAAGTTCCTTTTTCTCTCCATCCTCCGAAGTCCAGCCACTTGATCCTTCCAACTGAGTTAGTACTTTATCCATTGATGTAGGCTTGTACTTCTGCATCAAGGGATATTTCCTTCTCAAAAGAAAAGTTCCTTTTACTCTCCATCCTCCATAATCCAGCCACTTGATCTTTCCAATTGAGTTAGTACTTTATCCGATGATGTAGGCCTGTACTCCTGCATCGTGATATTTCCTCCTCAAAAGAAAAGTTCCCTTTTCTCTCCATCCTCCAAAGTCCAGCCACTTGATCCTTCCAACTGAGTTAGTACTTTATCCATTGATGTAGGCTTGTACTTCTGCATCAAAGATTTTTGCTTCTCAAAGGAAAAGTTCCTTTTACTCTCCATCCTCCATAATCCAGCCACTTGATCTTTCCAATTGAGTTAGTACTTTATCTGATGATGTAGGCCTGTACTCCTGCATCGTGATATTTCCTCCTCAAAAGAAAAGTTCCTTTTTCTCTCCATCCTCCGAAGTCCAGCCTCTTGATCCTTCCAACTGAGTTAGTACTTTATCCATTGATGTAGGCTTGTACTTCTGCATCAAGGGATATTTCCTTCTCAAAAGAAAAGTTCCTTTTACTCTCCATCCTCCATAATCCAGCCATTTGATCCTTCCAACTGAGTTAGTACTTTATCCATTGATGTAGGCTTGTACTTCTGCATCAAGGGATATTTCCTTCTCAAAAGAAAAGTTCCTTTTACTCTCCATCCTCCATAATCCAGCCACTTGATCTTTCCAATTGAGTTAGTACTTTATCTGATGATGTAGGCCTGTACTCCTGCATCGTGATATTTCCTCCTCAAAAGAAAAGTTCCTTTTTCTCTCCATCCTCCGAAGTCCAGCCACTTGATCCTTCCAACTGAGTTAGTACTTTATCCATTGATGTAGGCTTGTACCTCTGCATCAAAGATATTTGCTTCTCAAAGGAAAAGTTCCTTTTTCTCTCCATCCTCCATAATCCAGCCACTTGATCCTTCCAATTGAGTTAGTACTTTATCCATTGATGTAGGCTTGTACTTCTGTATTAAAGGATTTTTCCTTCTTAAAAAAAAAAAATTCTTTTATTTTTTTTTTAGATTATATAGATTTTATATTTTTGGGGATTTTATAATTTTTTTTTACTTATTTTTTTTTCTATCTTCTTGGTGCTGCTGCTACTCCCCTTGCTTTTACTCCTCCTCATGTTGCTACTGCCACTTGTGTTTTTATTTTTTTTTTCAATTTTTGTAGTATTTTCATTTCTTTTATTTTATAAATTTTGTATTTTTTTCAATTTTATAGTTCTTTAGTTTTTTGGGTTGTTTTTTTATCTTTTTGCTGCTGCTGCTGCTGCTTCTTCTCCCCGTCACGTTGATACTGCTCCTTATTCCCTTTCTCTCTTTTTTTTTTTTTTTTTTTGTAGTTTTCAATTTTGGGGGATATCATAGATTTCATGTTTTTTTTTTTCTTTTTTTTTTTCTTTTTTTTTTATTGCTGCTGCTTCTCCTTCTGCTTCCTCTCCTCCTCATGTTGCTACAGCTTTTTTTTTTAGATTTTGCAGTTTTTACATTTTTTTTTTGGATTTTAATTTTTTTATTTTGGGGGGACGTTTTAATCTTTTTGCTTCTGCTGCCTCTCCTCCTCTTCTTGCTGCTGCTTTTTTTTCTGGACTTTGTATTTATTAATTTTATTTGAATTTTATAGTTTTATATTTCGAGGAAATTGTTTCTTCTCTTGCAAATTCTTCTCTTCTTGCTGCTGCTGCTCTTCCCCCCAGCCTAATTTCTTTGGTCCTCCCTATAAGAACATGACTGCATACTAGAAGAACCTTGCCTCCTCCCCTCTGCATAGCCAGTCTTCTAGGTTATTCCATCAGAACCACCCGAAGGTTAGTATCCGAAAGAATAGATCTAGATATCTGACCGTTTGCTCACCTGACAAAGCCCCTGTACGACCCCACCAGGGAGCACAGCATACTAGAAAAAGACAAGGTTTTTCCCTCTGCAGAGCAAGTCCTGTAGGGTATTCCACGTCCTTCAAGCCGGGTAGTTGAGCCAAGCATCCCTTAAACACTTCCTGGATATATCCTCTTAAAAAAAAAAAAAAAGTCCCATTTTCTCTCCATCTTTCATAATCCATCAACTTGATCCTTTCAACAGAGTCCATTCTGTACCTGATGATGTAAAGCTTGTACCATCTGCATCAAAGGATATTTCCTCCTAATTATAATGTCCCTTTTCTCTCCTCTCATAGTCCATCTACTTTCTCCTAATGGCTTTCACATAAACACTTGTAAACTAAAACTAATACTTCCTTTTTTTCTGTCTTTTATGATTTTAATTCTTTTTTTGGATTTTTGGTTTTTATATTTTTTTTTCTTTATTATTATTTTCTATTTTTTCATAATTCAGGAAGGGTTGATCATTTACATCCTGAAAAATATGTCAAAAAAGTCGAATATATTTCCAAAGTCAGTTCCGTTGTGCCCTGGATGATTCCACTGATGAGATTGTCCCCCCGTTGGTTGATAAAAGTAGTACTGATATTGGTTTCCTTCGGGTTTATGATAGAAGTTCTGGCGACGTTGGTCCCACTGCCCTGGCTGTTGCCTCGGCCGTTGTCGTTGAAACTCTGCGTCGTATGTCCTCCTGCTTTGTTCATCCATCAGAACAATTTTAGCATTAACCACTTTTTTGAACTTCTCCTCGAATGCCCCCTGTATGAATTCGGGTTTGTCCCGGTGTCTGTCCGGATGTAAATTCATGGACAAGCGTTTAAAGGATTTCAGAATTTCTGCCCTAGATGCCGTCTGTGCCACACCCAAAACCTCATAATGACTTTGGCTTTCCCATTTCTTCTTTAGCGCCTTAGCCTCTTCTATGAATTTCAAACATTCCTTAGATCCACTTACCTTTCTTGCAGCTTCGAAGTCATTCTGGGCAGCGTCGAAAAGGCCAAGTTTGAGAAGGTGTTTCCCTCGTAGCATGTACGATCTGCATCCTTGAAGACCTTTCTCGATGGCTTGGCAACAATCCAATATGATATCCATGTCTTGAGGGTTTCCCGAGGCTGCGTTCGCTTCTGCCCGAAGGATATGCAGAAGAGCGGTTTGTTCGTCCTTGTCCGTATCTATTGCCAAGGCTTCAGTAAATAGGGCCATGGCTTCGTCGAACCTTTTATTTTCATGAGCTAATAATCCATCCTTTAATAACTTTGTCCGCTTATCTTCGTGTTTATTTCCCGTTTCCTTCTTACTCTCTCTTTTCATTTCCCCATTCTTCGGCTGTTCCTTCTTCTGAACGTTTTTTTTCACGGACTCGTTTTCCTTTTCTTGATCAGAATTCCTCTCAGCTTTCATCTCTTCTTTTGCCTGGTTCTCGGCCTTCAGTTTACTTACCTCTTCTCTCAATCGTTCCTTTTGTTCTTGAGTTGCCTCATTTTCATTTTTAAGAACCTCCAGTAACATTGCTTGTTTCTTCATCTCAAGATCTTTCTTGGCGCATTCATTTAAGAGATTTTGGTAATCCGTCTCCATCTTACCTTTCAGCTTTTCTTGCTCCTCTTTCTCTGCATTTAATTCATCTACTTTCTTTTTCCATTTATTTACTGGATCCCTTTGCACTTTCTTCGGTCCTTTATTCCCAGTTCTAAGAATTTCCAGTAACCTTTCCTGTCGTTTTATCTGATCATCTTTGTTGGCGCACTCCTTCTTCAGATTTTCATAATCGGACGCCATCTTAGCTCGCAGCTTTTCTTGTAACTCTCTCTCCAATTCAATTATTTGACTTCTCAATTGGTTTAGTTGGTCCGTTTTCTGATTTTGAGCTTTCTTCATATCCCCATTTTCAATTTTTAGAATTTCCAGTAACTTTTCTTGCTCTTTCATCTGGCGATCTTTTTGGACGCAATCATTTTGCAGTCGATCTATTTTCTCCTTGTGGATCTTCTTAATTTCTTCCAATTCCGTTTCAAGAATTTCCTGTTCCTTCTCATGTTCCTTCATCTGGCGATCCTTTTGGACGCAATCATTTTGCAGTCGATCTATTTTCTCCTTGTGGATCTTCTTAATTTCTTCCAATTCCGTTTTAAGAATTTCCTGCTTCTCCTCCTGTTCTTTCATCTGGAGATCTTTTTCATCGCAGTGAATTTTCAGCTTTTGTAACTCTTCCTCTTTCTGGGCTTTCAGCTTTTCTTGCGTCTCTTTCTCTCTATTCATTTCATCGACTTCTCTTATCAAGTCATTTAGTTGTCCGTGTAACTTGTAGTTTTCCTCCTGAAGATTTTCCAACAAAGTCGTTCGATCTACACAATCAGTTGCGAAATCCTCTCCGGCCAATTCTGGAACGCCTTCGCCTTCTTTAGCCCTCCTTCTCATAGCCCACATAATTCCACCGAATATGGTGCCAGCAGCAGCCATACCGATGTAAATTGTCTTGTTACCGTGAGAAAGGATATCCTCCCATTCTCCGATCTCGAATTTAGGGAGAAGTTTGCTGACGAACCATCTTGATTTTAACTGGTCGTTGAATCTCAAAGCTTCTTCCTTCATTCGCTGCAATCCAAGTTCACATCCCCGTAGTTCCTCACGGGCTTTCCAAAAGCCGCCAATCCAAGGACAATGCTGCAGCCACCTACCGAGGAATCCCTCCTGAGAGGCTACTGCACTACAGTCTCCAAAATGCGGCGCCTCTGGGAGAAGCCATGAAAACCATTTGAAGATCGAGGACTCATGGAGAGTTCGCAGCTGTCCCTGAAGATATAACGTCATATCCTCGCATGCAGTATTCCGTTCTTGGATCACGGAAGCTGCATTTTGAGGCCAGTTGTATTTTCCTCTAACAAATTCACCAATCATATTCACCCACACACCGAATTCTTGATTGAACATAGCCATAATCATACGTACCTATCCTGAGGCTCGTATCAGCATATTTTTGAAAAAAAAGAGAAGGAGAGTCTTCAAAGAATTCTGAAGACTTTCAGACTTCTGGAGCTATTTTTAGAATCGCCGACTCCAAGAACAGGTCTCCAGGACATTTTTTCCTCCTTTCCAGCTAGAATAATAATTCTTCTTCTTCTTCTTCTTGTGTGTGTGTGTATGTATGTATATATGTGTGTGTGTTAAGGATTAATCAATGACTTACATTGTGCATATGAGGACATACGTACATACTGTACATACATCATACATACTGTACATGTACATATAATGTAAAAGAGACAATTCCCTTCCTCTTCTTGAATTGCAGTTTTAGATAAGATTCTTCCTTGGCTTATAATCATAATATTTGTCAGTAGTAGGTTGGCCAAGGCACCAGCCACCCGATGAGATACTACTGCTAGAGAGATATTTGGTCCTTTGACTGGCCGGACAGTACTTCGTTGGATTCTTCGAAATACTGTTTGGCCAAAGGACCAAATAACTTTCTAGTGGTAGCATCTCATCGGGTGGTAGGTGTATGATGTATGTACAGTATGTACGTATGTCCTTATATGCACAATATTTCATTGATTAATCCTTAACACACACATAAATACATACATACATACACAGACACACACCCACACACACATACATATATATATATATATATATATATATATATATATATATATATATATATATATATATATATATATATATATATATAAAATGAATAGACAACGTCTTAGCGGCGTCCAGAATTCGAAGACAGCTTCTCCTCGGAACTTTTGTTTTTCGTAGTTTTACATAAATTTCATTCATATAGCTGCAAACATTTAGAAACCGAGAGAAACTCTCGTAGCCAAGGATGGAAGAAAATAAAATCTTCTGATCCGAAAAAGGCTATTCATTATAAACGTAGAGTATGGCCAAATAACACACGCACACACACACACAAACACATATGTATATATATATATATATATATATATATATATATATATATATATATATATATATATATATATATATATATAGCCACGAATGGAAAAATTTAAGTCTTTCGTTGTATTAGTGCACATACACATATACTGTATATGTATGAAATATATGTAAACGAATAAACACAGACATATATATATATATATATATATATATATATATATATTTAATATAGTATATATAAATTATAATATATTTATATATATAATATATAAATTATAATATATTATATATATAGTATTATATATATATATATATATGTATATATATATATATATATATATATATATATATATATATATATATACTGTATATATGTGTATATATATATATATATATATATATATATATATATATATATAAACAAGATTAATAATTCCGGCTCTCATTTATCTTTCAATCGTCAAGGGTAGAAATATATTGGTTTCTGTGTTAAAATGTAGCTCAAGGGCACCATGTCCAGTGTTTACTGACATAATTTTATTAAATTTAATTTCTAATCCTTTTTTATAGTAAAGTTCTTTCGCTTTAGTAAGAATAGCTTGAATTGACGGTCATTTATGAGTGTAGCTTGATTTTGTAGGTATTTGGTTTCAACTGAGTTAGATTTTGAGTATGTGACATGATGGGTTCAACTTGAATTCATTGTCTGAGTATTGTGATATTACTATTTTTATTATTATTACTAGCTAAGCTACAACTCCAGTTTCAAAAGCAGTATGTGCTATAAGCCCAAAGGCTCCGACAGGGAAAAAATAGCCCAGTAAGGAAAGGAAACAAGGAAATAAATAAACTGCAGAAGTAATGAACAATTAGAATAAGATATATTAAGAACAGTAACAACATTTAAATAGATCTTCCATTTAAAAACTATAAACATTTAAAGAAACAAGTGGAAGAGAAATAAGATATCGAATAGTGCTCCAGAGTTTACCCTCAAGCAAGAGAACTCTAACCAAAGGCAGTTGAATACCATGGTACAGAGCGTAGGGTAGTACCCTTTGTTGGGTAGCGTGAATTTGCATGCATTTTTTCATTAGTATTGGTAATGAATTTTGTCATGTAATATTTGTGAGCAAAGCATTTATGCGTGTATAATAGTTATAGTCTGGATTTATTCAAATTTACTTGTATTTATTTAGATTAAAACCATCAGCATTTCCATGAGTGATTTATATATATATATATATATATATATATATATATATATATATATATATATATATATATATATATGTATATATATATATATATATATATATATATATATATATATATATATATATATATATAAAAGCAAACGAAATTCTTTAAAGTTACGTAAATGATTTTTATAAAGGTATCGTCTATTAAAAAAAAGATTTATTATTCAAGAATATTATCGCTGATATACATATTTCAACCTGAATGCTTCCCTTAGGAACCTAGATCATCGTATCGTCATAAGTAATTAAATTTATAACAGGCTTAATATCCCATTTAGACCTGTCTTCCTGTAGGCACATTCCAAGCCAGTGCACATGTCTGCCTGGGACAGCCTGAATTTTCCACCTTAATTAACAATGAATGCTTCCGTACTTCGGGTAATCGGTTGTACCAAAACATTAATATTGCACTATGGTGTCATTCCCCATTTTTTTTTTTTTTATTAATAACGATGTTATTAGAGAAGTTCCAGACAATACGTTCAACTGTTAGTAACGTTACTTATTTCAATTCGGCTTATTTTGATCAAGACCAATAGTGGAAAATATCGTGCGTAGATTGAATGACATTAACTGATATAATGTGTGTGATCCCAGTAGAGTTTTATACAATCAAAATCATTTCTCTTATTATAATACAGGTATACCGTTAACCTCTCAGTTGAGATTGTTAGTTTCATTCTTACCCAAACCCACAAACTACAGATTCTTGTAAGATTGGGTGAAAGTTTCTGTAATATTCAAGTATTCCTGAAAGGTGACTCATTCAGGTATATGCTATACATGTTTTCTCTTATTTTCATTACTGGTTTTCCTTGACGGGTTTCCTTGACTAGATCTACATCTTCGCTATCTCTTAGGTTGAACTTCACTTTTTTTTTTTTATCTTTTTCCGGTTCTTATTTAAGGTGATAGGAATGATAGTATATTTTTAGAGAGTATTTCATGGGATATCATTATTATTATTATTATTATTATTACTTGCTAAGCTACAACTCTAGTTGGAAAAGCAGGATGCTATAAGCCCGGGGACCCCAACAGGGAATATAGCCTAGTGAGGAAAGGAAACAAGGCAAAATAAAATATTTTAAGAACAGTAACATCATTGAAATAAATATTCCCTATGTAAACTATAAAAACTTTAACAAAACAAGAGGAAGAGAAATTAATAGAATAGTGTGCCCGAGTGTACCCTCAAGCAAGAGAACTCTAACCCAAGACAGTGGAAGACCATGGTACAGGGGCTATGGCACTACCCAAGACCAGAGAACGTTAACCTCTTAGTTAAGGTTGTTGGATTCATTCTTACTCTAACCGGCAAACTATAGTTTCTTGTAAGATAGGCTGACAGTTTCTGCCATATTCACTTAATCCTGAAAGGTGACTCATTCGTGTATAAACCATACACGTTAACTTAATTCCTTTGCTGGTTTTCGTTGATGGATTTCTTTGACTACATTTGCAGAGACGGGTTCTTCACCATCGCTTAGGTTGAACATCACGAATTTTTATCTTTTTCCGGTTCTTATTTAAGGTGAAAGGAATGATAGTACATTTTTAGAGTGTATTTCATGGGATTTAGGGAATGGTTATACATTTCTATAGAGTATTTCATGGGATTTAGGGAATGATAGTACATTTTTAGAGAGTATTTCATGGGATTTAGGGAATGATAATACATTTCTATGGAGTATTTCATGGGATTTAGGGAATGATAATACATTTCTATAGAGTATTTCATGGGATTTAGGGAACGATAATACATTTCTGGAAGGTATTTCATGGGAGATCCATGGCTATCTTCTGTTCAAGTAACATTAATATTTTACTTTTATATCATCCATGTTAACATTCTCAAACATTCCCACTCCAATCTGCATTAGAATCCCACTTTCTATTTGGGAAAAAAAATATCCCATTATTTATGTAATGAATGTTTTCGCTTCGAGCTGAGTAAAGGGGATTTTATCTCTCCCTGGACAATTCTGTCCTGTTCGTAATACTAGGCAGGCAGTTAATTCTAATACCCAGGCATTCTCCATCATAAGGCTCAATACTACACAGTATTCTAGAAGTTTTATTCCAGCTGTTGCCAAGTTGTGGAATGATCTTCCTAATCGGGTAGTTGAATCAGTAGAACTTCAAAAGTTCAAAGTTGGAGCAAATGTTTTTATGTTGACCAAGCTGACATGAGTCTTTTTATTGTTTATATATAACATATCTGTTTTTGACGTTGTTAATAGTTTATATAGGACATATCTGTTTTGACGCTGTTACTGTTTTTAGAATGATATATTGTTATTTTATTCTCATCATTTATTTATTTCCTTATTTCCTTTCCTCACTGGGCTATTTTTCCCTGTTGGAGCCCTTGGGCTTATAGCATCTTGCTTTTCCAACTAGGGTTGTAGCTTGGTTAGTAATAATAATAATAATAATGATAATAATAATAATAATAATAATAATAATAATAATAATAATAATACCCCGGTTTATATTTTCAAAAAAGGAGACCGAATGCTATTCTGTTGGATAACAACGTTGCTTCTTCTTAACAGAACTTATTTTTACGTCCAAGAAACTGGATCCTTTTCATATCTGATCTTTCTTTTTTTTTCTTTTTTCTTTTAAATCTTTCTTCATTATATGTCGAATGTTCATGTCTGGAAAGTATTTTTTTTTTCTTTACGAATTTGGGGAAGGAATTCAATGCCTTAAAAAGGAAAATTTAGAA
>NC_090763.1:2680596-2683096 GCF_036898095.1 Palaemon carinicauda
ATATATATATATATATATATATATATATATATCTGATTTCACTTGTACATTTAATATTAAGAATTTTTAAATGACGAGTTTCTACGTAGAAAATTTCTATTTACAAGATCACGAATTATTGCAATCATATTATAGATATAAATCACAGATTTATAATCATTTGTTTTTCCTCTGATGTCTTTGTGGGAAAAAACAAATAAATCAAGGTCATTTCGGAGACAAAGACAAAGAAACAAGTAAGATTAGTTATTCCCATAAATCAGGTTTGACCCTTATCCAAACAATGAATGTTTTGATGTCATGATAATTCATATTGGGTAATATGAATGTTTTTTCAGCATAAATTTATATCTCCGGCGTTAGTTGCTATTGTAATAATAACAATTTAAAGTACTTAATCAGGTTATCAGTAACCCCTCGACACTTTATCGAAATAAGGAATAAAAATCAATATTCGAATATACATTAAACAAATAACAGACCTTGATTCTTTATGGAATGCATCTGTGTCAAATATCTGCCAGAATCGCTGTATAAGCGATGATTCATTTTGATATATATGCAATTAATAATGACATTATGTTCTGGATCACAGGACGAAATTTGTCGGTATTAAGCTTTGAATTACGACTAACTTCTGTGTTGTGTGTGTGTAAGAGAGAGAGAGAGAGAGAGGAGATGAGGAGAGAGAGAGAAGGAGAGAGAGAGAGAGAGAGACTCTATTCTACGTTTGTCATCATACCTTAAAAGCGTCACTTATTTTCATTAATATTAATGCATATAGTCATGTAACTGATCTCTCTCTCTCTCTCCTCTCTCCTCTCTCTCTCTCTCTCTCTCTCTCTCTCTCTCTCTCTCTCAATGTCACAATTTCTTTACATACAAAGTAGCAAATACTGAGAATAGACTTCCAGCGGATGTAGTAAACAGTAAGACGATAAACGAGTTAAGAATAAGTTAGACAAGATCATAAGAATTCTCTAAATGCTTAAACTAAATCGCTCTACCAAAGAGCAAATGGGGTCTCCGCGAATTGACTAAAAAATTCTGAGACATCCAAAATCTCTCTCTCTCTCTCTCTCTCTCTCTCTCTCTCTCTCTCTCCTCTCTCTCTTTCTCTCTCTCTCTCTCTCTCCTCTCTCTCTCTCTCTCTCATTACGTCTTCTGTGACGCTATCCATTACTTTCATTTCGTTATTGACTTTAAGAGCATCACATCTGAGATCAATACGATGTGAAATATCGTATGAAGTTGCCATTCGTGCACTACAATATCTTCTTTTCGCTTATCGACCACATAGGCATAACCCTCGTAAAGAAGTTTATTGCCTTCTTATCTCATAGCGATGGGGTGACCGATAAGATATTTCACAGTACTGCAGATCTTGAAGGACTAAAGGATTTGAAAATCTGGTCTTCGTTAAGAACACGTTTATCTCTGTTCGAGTCATTAAATGTCTATAACGAAAACAGATAACCACTGGTGCTGGAAAACATATGTTAACAATAAGTTTTCTAATGTGATAACTACCAATAGCATGGTTTGAACGAAATTATTTTCATGAGAATAGTTATTATTTTTTATCCTTATCCATAGACTGTGTCAAGTAATTATTATTATTATTATTATTATTATTATTATTATTATTATTATTATTATTATTATTTGCTTAGTGTCGATGTTATGTACTCTTCAAACGGATGTCGGCATTTTGCCCGTCGACAATATGTCCGTCGACATTATGTCTATCTGCATTTTGTGTTTTTACCTGATCCACAAATAAAGGAAAGCACGTGATTTTAAACAATTCCCTTTTCTTTTCTTGTTAAATCTAATTGCTAGTCTCGTGGAATTGCATCCACAGTCAAGCAAGCATTACGGTTTAGCTTAGGTTGGATTTCGGTGCCTGCGAACATTACCCAAGTGTTAGCGTAGCGATGACTCGTCTGCTGAAGGTTTAAAGGCCACTCATGAATGGCAGAGTCAAGGGACAGGGTCATTACCCTGGTTAACAGGTGAATGCCTTAGATACTGACCATATATACTGTACATATAATCAGCACCCAAGTTCCCTATCCGCCCAAGCTAGGACCGGGAGGGGGCAGGTAATGGCTGCAGGTAGACCTGTATCCCCCCCACCATTGGATGACAAGGATGGTGAGGTTGTAGACATTTAAAAAATCTATGTAGCTTGAATGGGACTCGAACCCCAGTCCGACAAATCGCTAGGCAAGGACGTTTCCTTTAGGAAGTAGAGATTATCAAAGTTGACATTCGACTTCTGAAAAAAATAGTTTGGTTAAATGAAAAATTCTTAATGATTTGTCCGTGTTAAAAGCATTTAAAGCAGTGCAATGTTCAAGTTGTATTATATTTCACAGTAAAAATTAATTTTCTTACAATAAGGTTGTTATCTCGAAGCATTGGTTGCCATTGGAAAAAAAAAATATGATAGCTATTTAGAAAGGAAGATTGTTTTCTAAAACAAGATAAGTTCCCG
>NC_090763.1:2688096-2700596 GCF_036898095.1 Palaemon carinicauda
AAGTCTGGCAGTGACATTACTTTTTTCCCCCATTTTATAAGTACGTTGCATTTACTATTATAGTCTTTCCGAGGTCTAGACTGTATTCTTACCTGCGTGCTTTAAAGGGATAACGATTTGACGTCCTGTCTTCTCCGAGGTATTTCTAGGGCGGTGGATCTAGTTACTGTGTTATTGATTTGTTAATTGTGGCGTTATGTTATCCCCAATACATATAACACGCGTCTTATTGATTATTTATCGCGTCTAGTTATGGTGTGAGAATTCGTTCTATTGAAATATGCCAATACAGGCGATAATATGTTAATATTTCTTTTAAGAGTAAAAGAAATTATGAAAATAAGCATGAATTATATGTGTTAATTTGCATCTGTGTACATTATTCTATTTCACCTTTATTGATGCACAAATACATATGCGTACACATAATCATACGAAGCAGCAGATATATCAATGTACTCATATTGAATTACTGTATTTATATAGAAATCCAATTATACCAGCCCCTCACACGTACAGGATCCAAAGTATTACCAGCTCGAAGGTAATGGACCTAAGAATCCAGGACTCTTTAGTTAGGGTCATTGGGGTCTCTCTCTCTCTCTCTCTCTCTCTCTCTCTCTCTCTCTCTCTCTCTCTCTCTCTCTCTCCACCGGAAACCGAGAATGGAAAGTAAACAGGTGATCTTCAACGTCCTTTTGGAAAAAAAAGATATTAGTCCCATCTTTCTTTATTTCTTCATTTTCTTCTATTTTCGTTTCCTTTTTGGGGAGAACCCCCTCCCCATCGAGTTTTTCTCCTTTCATCCATTTTTCAACCGGTTGATGAGATGGGGAGGCGGGGGAAAGGAGAGGAGAGGGGAGGGGGAGGCATGTTTTGGTCATTTTCCAAACTTGGCAAGTCAACTGGTCTGACCTCGGCCGCGCACTTCATTCCAGATGACATTTTGGATTCTTTTGAAAGGTCTCAAAGGAGTAATGGCTTCATGACTATGGTATTAAGTCCAGCTGACGACTGAGGGTGGTATTATTATTATTATTATTATTATTATTATTATTATTATTGTTGTTGTTGTTGTTGTTGTTGTTGTTGTTATCATAATTATTATTATTATTATTGTTGCTGTCGTAGGACAGCTGAATATTGACTGATTTATTCATTCATTTATTTATTAGTTAGTTTTATTATTCATTTATTTGTGTATTTATCCATTGGTCTTTAAATCATCTACTTACTATTATAATTATGCTAATTATCAAGGGATTTTGAATAACATAAAATCGACATTCTATTTGCTATTCTTTTTTTTTTCTTTTATTATTAAATAACTATATCTTCATTAGGTCCTGCTTTCGTTAATTGTTCTATCATCGTATCTCTCGTTTATTGTCCTCTTATCTCTCTATTTGCGAAGAACAGCTGCCTCAAATAGCCAGACGAATTGAGGCATCTCCTTGATTTATTTTTGCCCATTTTATGCCGTCCGTCTCGTTTTATCACCTGATGGAGAAATGATTGAAACCATTCTCTCATTTCTTGACGCCTCAAGATACGCCGGAATAAACATCTGTTGCTTTTCACAAGACTTTACTCTCTTTTGGAGGACTTCTTTCTCTTGTCTCAAGTGATCCGTTGGTCGTCGATATATCATTTAATTCATGATTTATTTACTTTGATTTTAATCGATTTAAATTACGTGATTTAAATCAAACCAACCCTGATATATATATATATATATATATATATATATATATATATATATACATACATACAGTATATATATACAGTATGTATGTATGTATATGTGGGTGTATGTCAGTGTGTGTTATATTATTATATTTGCACAATTCATTAATTACGTTTATATTATTTACATATTTTAAGTTTTATTAAAATTTTCGACAAATAATTGAGCATTGCATCGATGACCATAGAACCTGTAACACCACTTTATATCAAGAATCTCAGAAATGTGTAGGTTTCAGCTATACATATATTCTTATATCACTCGGACGCACTATTCTTTATCATTTCTCTTCCTCTTCTTTTGTTAAAGTTTTTTATAGTTTATATAGGAAATATTTAAATTTATTTCAATGTAAGTGTTCTTAAAATATTTATTTTTTCCTTGTTTCCTTTCCTCACTGTGCTATTTTCCCTGTTGGAGCCCCTGGACATAATTATAGTATCCTGCTTTTCCAACTAGGGTTGTAGCTTAGCAATTAATAATAATAATAATGATAATAATAATAATAATAATAATAATAATAATAATAATAATAATAGTAATAATAATAATATGTATTACTGCCACACATTATTGACTTAATGTCATTATCATATATCAAAGTTAATAATACACGCTTAAGAGAGGATTAAGTATTTACCAAAGATTATACTTTCACTTATATACTGTAAGTAAAGTTTCGTCGAAGGACACCTATCTAGTTAGTAGTAGTAGTAGTTTTTTTTTTTCTTTCTTTTTGAGGATTCCATGAAGTAGGAAATAGACTTTTTTTTCGGAAGTTGGCGAAAGAAGTAAAAGAGTTGTAGGACACAGAGAACCACTTAAAGGGTTCTCGCTGATCTTGCTTCTGTCAGAAATGTTCGGATTTTTTTTTTTTTTTTTTTTTTAGATTTTCTGACATTCAGTTCATTTCATTATAGTTATTTACCTCACAAAGGTATGAGATAATTTAGTGTTTATAAATATATATATGTATATATATATATATATATATATATATATATATATATATATATATATATATATATTTATATAATTACACACATGTACACATACACATACACATATATACAACAACAACAAATGCAACCCTTTCGTGTCCACTGCTGGACAAAGGCCTCAGACATCAATTCAAGCCTGATATTTGCCCAGTTTTCATCACCACACTGGCCAGTGGAAGATTTTAGGCTGATCGCTGACAGCATAACCAACCTAGTATAGTTTATCCTGACTATTCGGTTGTGCTGATCAAGATGGTACATTGACCTTTTCACCGCGTTAAGGTATCCCCACTCAGATAAAAAACTATATATGTATACATATATATATATATATATATATATATATATATGTATATATATATATATATATATATATATATATATATATATATATATATATATATATATGATAGATTTTGCAGATTTACACGTTTTTTTTCAGATTTCAAATAAGCCATATATTTTAATACATTAATGCCTGGATTCTCTAATCGACCTCGGGATCAAAGTCTCGAGGCAAAACCACTCATAGACAATAGCATCTGACCGGCCGGAAATCGAACCCTGGTCCGGGATGCTTGTATGACAGTGACCGACTATTTAGCCACGAAATGGTACGGTTAATGCCATACAAGCATCCTGGTCCAGAGTTCAATTCCCGTCCGGTCAGATGCTATTGTCTATGGGTGGTTTCGTCTCATGTCTCTCTGATCCCGAGATGAGTGAGAGAATCCAGACATTAATGTATTAAACTATATGGCTTATTTAATATACACAGTATATATATACATATATACATATATATATATATATATATATATATATATATATATATATATATTTTTTTTTTTTTTTTTTTTTTTTTTTTTTTTGAACCCATGCAACCCAATTCCTTTAAATGTCATTTAGTAAAACGCCTTTTTGTTCTCCCAAAAATAACATTCCCTTCGTGACGCAAAACTTAACGAAACTATGACAGTAAAGCATTGATACGTTAAAAAGGGCAGATGGTAAAAGTATCATTCTTAATGACATGAGATTGTCGGCTCCATCAATTCGTTTTTCCTTGTCAAAATAGATGACATTTGCACTCTCTCTCTCTCTCTCTCTCTCTCTCTCTCTCTCTCTCTCTCTCTCTCTCTCTCTCTCTCTCTCTCTCTCTCTCTCTCTCTAAAATCATCATTACAAGTCCAGCATCATCAGTATTATATAGTTTTATAGTATATAATCTCTCTCTCTCTCTCTCTCTCTCTCTCTCTCTCTCTCTCTCTCTCTCTCTCTCATCCCCGCGTTCGCCTCGTATCCCTTGCATGAGGTGACCTTTGAACCCTTACGCACCACTTGTTTCTTTCCAGCCATTTATCTGGAATGGAGAGGCTACCGATGAATAGAGAGACACTATTAACCTCATTTCCAGGACCGTTGCTGGAATGACCCCTTCCATGACAATTGCTCCCAAACCATACGATTTTTTTCTTTTATATAGGCGTTTTTTTTTTTTTTTTTTTTTTTTACTATTTATTTTTACTTTTATATCTCTCGCCCTCTTTATGTTATTTTTTCTTCATGTTCTTCATTATCATTTCTTCTATTCCAAAGGATTTTTCTAATAACTTTGCAGTCATTTTTCTCCTTCACTTTCTTCTTTCCATCTCTTCCAGATTCTCGTTCACGTTTTTTTTTCTCTCTAATGAATGCTAATGATGACCATTTAATTTTTTAGCCTATTTTATAGATATTGGATTATATGTGACTCAACCATGACTGAAACCATATGTATTAAGCTTAATGTGGTGAAAATAATGAGAAAGTTTCTTATAGAAAATTCTCGGAAGTTCCTAGTTTTTTTTTTTTTTTAACATCTCGATATACCGATAGATTATGTAATCCGTTTTCCAGTCTATTAGTTTGTTTCCCTTTTTATTACATTATTTATTAGTTTATTTCCCTTTTTTATTACATTCTTGATTTTTTTATGTATATAAATAAGAGGGTATTAAGAATAGAAGAATTTGATTAATTTCAAGTCCCAATCTAACTTGGAGTAATTAAATTCCATATCAGTATATTTATTTCCATTTTTTATAGGAGTGCTTAACAATTTTTTATATAAATAGGAATTCTAAAGGAAATCACGTACTCATTTTAAATACTAAGCGATTCGAAATTGATGAAATTTCACTACTTTCTAATCGCAGCTGAAGCAAGATTGATTAAATTCACCATCATTATCCTTTTCAAGACAAGTTTCCCCCCCTCCCCCTCCCAGCCTCAGTAGACTCCGAAACGACACTGGTTATTTTAGAAAGGGCAAACGGAAAGGGGCAGTTTTCTTCGAAGAGGAGGCCGTTAGACGTTTGGTCCCCCCCCCCCCCTTTTTTTTTTTTTTTTTTTTTTCTCCTCTATGAGTGGACAGAGACAAAGAAGTACCTTGGCCAGGCTCCATACAATACTAGTAGATTCTTCGGGCTTGTGTTCTTCGGTTAAAATCACTAGATAAATACTACTCCCTGACATGAAAGTGAATTTGTAATTATCTCGACATCAAATAAATATTGCTCCCTTACATTAAAGGGAATTTGTAATGATCTCAACATCAGATAAATATTGCTCCCTTACATTAAAGGGAATTTATAATGATCCCAACATTAAGAAATCTCTTTTAGATTTTAAGAAGCCATCCTTCAAGTTATCCTAAGGCAGTTTTCTTTTTCTTTCACTAAAATCCTTATCTAAGGCATTATCTTGCTTGAGGTTACACTCGAGCACACCATTCTATTTAATTTCTCTTCCTCTTGTTTTGTTCAAGTTTCTATAGTTTATATAGGAGATATTTATTTTAATGTTACTTTTATTAAAATATTTAATTTTTCCTTGTTTCCTTTCCTCACTGGGCCATTTTCCCAGTTGGAGCGCATGGGCTTATAGCATCCTGCTTTTTCAACAAGGGTTGTAGCTTAGTAAGTAATTAAGTATGTAAGTAATAATAATAATAATAATAATAATAATAATAATAATAATAATAATAATAATAATAATAATAATAATAATAATCACATATTGACATCGCGCATGACCTAAACCTGTACTCAAATCCATAAGGACTTCAGAGATCATAATAACATTTCCCGTCAAATCTTCTGTATTTGCTATACTCCACTAATTGAAATCCATAATACATCTGAAGCCCCGCTTCTCCCGTATTAATTGTCTCCGACGAATCCCAACAGTAGTCAGTGATTCGGACACGACAATGCCCGATAAGCTTTGCGGATCCAATCGGCTATATCATTTGCAACCTATCAAAATGGCTTTCATCCTGGCAGATTGCGAAGTGCTGAGCTCAAAAGCAAACGGTCGGAACCTACTCGTTCGATTGGCTTTTCTTTATCGTTGGTGATTGCCGGGACATTTTGGCTACCAGTGAACAGAATCGGATAACATGGATACCTGTCAACAATTTCTTATTTCTTTTGTGTTACATTTTCGTCATATATTGTCTTGCTGGTTTATACTCCTTTCCATAATTAGTAGGTTGGCCAAGGCACCAGCCACTCGTTACTACCGGTAGAGAGTTATGGGGTTTTTTAACTAGAAAGTTAGTATTACATGGGTCCTTTGACTAGATACATAGTATTACATTAGATTGGATCCTTCTCTAGTTACGGACCATTATCCTTTGCCTGCACATAAATCTGGCCTATTTTTTACACATTCTCCGCTTTCCTCATCCACCTGACAACTCTAAGATAACCCACAAATTCTTCTTCACTCAAGGGGTTAACTACTGCAGTGCAATAGTTCAGTAGATAGTTTCCTCTTGGTAAAGGTAGAAGAGACTCGCTAGGTATGGTAAGCAGATCCTCTAGGAGAAGGACAATCCAAAATCAAGCATTATTCCCTAGTCTTGGGTAGTGCCATAGCCTCTGTACCATGGCCTTCCACACTACCCTAGGGTAGAGTTCTCTTGCTTGATGGTACACTCGGCACACTTTATCTGGGCTATATTCCATGTTGGATCCCCTAGGGTTATAGCATGCTGCTTTTCCTACTAGGGTTGTAGCTTACCAAGTAGTGTAATATTAATTCGTTAACGTGATAGTGCCGCCAGTGCTCCTTGAACAGTACACCGTAGGCCTCCAACCGCGCTCACTAACTTTCTACCGTGCAGCTTAACATTGCTGCATGGTTCTTTGAAAGAGGCACCTCGGTGCTTAATGTCCTCCCAGGCCCCAGGGCTGGTCTATATCCATGCATCCTTCATTTGATAATATCTCATTATTATATCCATTCAGAAGAATCGATTTATATTCCAGTACAATGGTCACTGTGGTCTATATCGTTATTCAGTCATATAAGAATCTTATTTAGTGAATTACATAGATTAGTTAGTGAGATTACCAATATTTTAATCCATCATTTATTGATATAGGAAATATTTTAATCTTCATATCTATGAATTTTTCGTACCTGTTGGTCTTCATTTCTCTTTTATTCATTTAGAAAATATGTAGAAAAACTGTAAATGAGAGAGAGAATGATATTTTGGCAGTTTCACAATAAACCTCAGGACTGACTATTGGTAATTCCACATGTTCGCTCGCGTTTTGCCAACAAAAAAAATAAAGATTTCACGATAAATAATAGAAAGAGCCAAACGAAACTGAATCTCAATTAAAAAAGAGGATAAACAGAGAAAAAGAAGAGCGGTCATAGAGGATTGACAAATAAAACGGGGAGAGAGAGAGAGAGAGAGAGAGAGAGAGAGAGAGAGAGAGAGAGAGAGAGAGAGAGAGAGAGATAAAGTGGTGGAATCCGAGGAGCCTACTTGAGGCCGCCATCTGTCACCCGACGCCATCCGGACAAACATTGACTCTTCAGGACCAGTCTTCGAAAAAAGGAGTTCTGCAATGTCTCCAAGAGGAGGAGGAAGAGGAGTCCCTTTGTATGTACAGATGTATACAGGAATTATTGGCACACCTGGCTCTGCGGAATGGCACCCAGTCACACCATTACTGCGCGGAGAGTTCATATATTTAGCCCAGCGCACCTCTGCCAGCTCTCCTAACACTAGCCTTTTATTCGACGCGAGGAAAGAGTGTGACAGGGTGTACATCCTTGGTGCAAGGTATATCAGGAACTCCAGTGTCCAACTGTACGTAACTCGCATTTTTTTTAATTACCTGCCTTTTTTAAACCCCCCCCCCCCCCCCCCTCCATACGAGCCATTGCGACTTACGCTGCTCTTTGCTCTCCAAATCGAACAGTTATACTCATTCTTCCAACCAACCTTTCTCCACACTTCCCATCAAGACTTTTGTTTCCTTCTTCCAACCTCACTTCTCTTGTTTTGTATCATTTTATACCTCATCCCAGCACCTATATACCCATTCCAGCATTTGTTTACCCATTCCAGCGTCTATTAGCCATTCCAGCATCTGTTTACCCAGTCCAGCATCTATCTACTATCCCAGCATCTGTTTATACATTACAGCATCTGTTTACCCATTCTAGCATATATCTACCTATTCCCGCATATATCTACCTATTCCAGCATCTATTTACCAATTCCAGCATCTTTCTACCTATTCCAGCATATGTTTACCCATTCCAGCATCTGTCTACCCATTCCAATATCTACCTACCCATTCCACCATCTGGTTACCCATTCCACCATATATCTACCCATTCAAGCATCTGTCTACCCATTCCATTATCTATATACCCCTTCCCCTTGCTTTCTACTCTTTGCAATCAATGTTCCTATCACTGTCCTCGGCGTCAATGATGCCAGAGAACTTCAAAGCACTGTCCACTGTCCACCTCTTAATCCCAAGCATTTGTTTAACCACCCTTCAACACCTCCATGTCCTCACCTTGGTGGTCAGACGATTAGCTTAAACTTTAAGCCTCCCTACATACAACAAAGAGAGAGAGAGAGAGAGAGAGAGAGAGAGAGAGAGAGAGAGAGAGAGAGAGAGAGAGAGAGAGAGAGAGAGAGAGAGAGAGAGTGAGAGGGGGGGTATGCTTTTATTCAATGAAAAAAGGGTTGTTTATATATTGCTTTCGCCAAAATCAAAGATTTTGCGAAGGTTATGTATATATATGTATATATATATATATATATATATATATATATATATATATGTATATATATATATATATATATATATATATATATATATATGTGTGTATATATATATTTATATATATATATATATATATATATATATATATATATATATATATATATATATATATATATATATATATATATATATATATATATATATATATATATGTTAACCCCTGTCTGTCCGTTTGTTTATTTGTTTGTGTTTTTTGTGCGCAATTTTATACTAAACTAAAGTACCGATTTTGGACAAACTTGGCTGTGATTTAAGGTATAACCCAAGGACAAATCTTTTACATTTTGGATAAAGTACAATTAAGCAGCAGTACGTTGAAATTAATTGCAATGATAAGTGAACGGCAAATTTTTCATTCCTTTTATTTTTTGTTTGAGTAACGTAACGTGAAAATTACCGAGCCAATTTCAGCGAAACTTGGTTGACATGTGGGCTAAGCCATAAGTAGTTAAGAGCCAAATAAGACTGCTTGGCTTGGCGGAGGCATGCTCTCTACCGAATGCCCTTCTAGTGCAATAGTTGGTTACCGACTAATCTTCAGTAGTTTCAATGAGAGTGATTTACGACTTTATGAGTATAAAATGAAATCAAAAGGAAAACAACTAATTACAATTAACGGATCTTTTTATGTTCTTGTATACACGGTTTCAGTCAGATAATTGTAGAGAGCCGTGTCTTATGTTTATTTTGAGCATTGACGAAATACTAAATGCTCAGCTGCTTAGCTTGCTTCGAATATGAAGATAATTATCTCAAATAGCTTGTCTTAATTCCTGTTTGAGTTTAAGTTGCTCTACATTTAAAGAAACGCTTATCTGTGTCACTGTTTCTTTCGAAACTGTTTCAAGTAGCCCGTCTTTTTTTCCGTCACAATTTGTTTAGCTGTAAATTATTTAATGGTTTAAAAACCGCTCATGCATGGCAGGGGTAAGGGATAGTGAAAGTGCCGTAGGAGGATAAATGCCCTGTAGACTGTCATTTACACATAGGATCAGCGCCCTAACCCCAGTCTACCAAAGCTAAGACCAGGGAGGACCAGTCAGTGGCTGCTGATGACTTAGAAAGTAGACCTAGAGGCTCCCCCAAACACCCCATCCTTAGCTCACAAGGATGGCGAAGTTACAAACACAACAAGAAACTATCGAGATTGAGTGGGTCTCAAATCCGAGTCCGGCAGAATGCTAAGCAGGGACGTTTCCAATAGGCCATCACTCCAAGTGAAAGCACGGCATATGGTCTTAATTGACGAGGCTATATCAACCACTCATAAAACTGAAAAGAAAAAACAATTGTTTGGCTGTGGCTGGTATCTAAGAGAAATAAATGGAGAGAGAGAGAGAGAGAGAGAGAGAGAGAGAGAGAGAGAGAGAGAGAGAGAGAGAGAGAGAGAGAGAGAGATGCCAGCGTATGTCTTCAAGAATCTCCCCCAAAAATGCAATAACCGGCTTTTGTTTCTACCTAGAGGTTATCAAACAAAGACAAGTGAGGTTGCGTTTCCAACACAGCCAAAGATTGAAACAAAGGAGACGAACCTTGCGAGGCTTCACCTCCGAATTCTTTGATGGATTTGACTCCATAAACACGTCAAGAAAGTCGCCAGGGTCTGTCTGTCACACTTGGCAGTCATCTGGGACGGTCTTCAGTCCTTATTCCCTTTGTATTATTACCTTATTTAATTTTGTATCAGAGGGGCAATGGACCCCAGACTGTGGTCAGTAGTTTCACCTATATGCTACACTATCCGTTGTGCGTATCAGAAGTTTGAAGGAGGCTTTAGTACTTTATTAGTATTATATTGCAACATTGGTAGGAGCTTCTTGTTGGCATTATATGAGATTATCTATATATTTGTTGATTTAATTTTATCCTGTATATTCCTGTTATAAGTTCGGCGTATTATGAGTGGTTTGCCCAGCTAGACTGTAGTATTTTTATTTGCTTGTATAGCACACAATCAATTACATGCATGTGTATGTGTATATGTATATGCGTGTGCACACGTGTGCATACTGCAATCTACCAAGAATCTTCTTTTAGAGAGCAAAGGGGCAAAGTGTCGTGCGCTACTAGAATCCTTTTCCTATATTCATTTATGAACGGCCTAAATTCTAAGCCAATGAAAATTCAGCATCGTACCGCCCTCCTTCTCATAACCCCGTAATCGGAACACCAGTTAAACGGGACTATCGTAATATTGCCTTGATCCTCTGCGGCCGTAACAAGGCACCGCCGATGGCATTTCAGACTAGACTAGAAATTCGTTCCAGAATTTCATGGCCTCCGATCGGGTTTCAGATCTTTGGTTATCATTAGCTGAGGAGGAATGCTTTTTTGCTCTTCAAGATTAACATTTATCTACGCTTTCCAGCATATATCTACCTATTCCAGCATCTGTTTACCTATTCCAGCATTTATCTGCATATTCCAGTATATATGTTTAACTATTCCAGACTTCTGTTTACCCATTCCAATATCTATCTACCCATTCCAGCATCTATATCCATTCCAGCATCTGTTATCACAAGCCAGCATCTTTCTGCTATTCCAGCTTCTGTTTATCCATTCCAGCATCTATCTAACCTTTCCAGCAATGAATGTTTTATTGTGATTCATTTATGCTTTAGGGTTGTGGTGGCCTGATTGATAACGTCTCTGCCTGTTGTTTGCCAATCGGGGGTTCGAGTTCCGCTCAGACTCGTTAATGCCATTAGTGTCTGCAGCCTTACCATCCTTGTGAGCTAGGGTTGGGGTGTTTGGGGGAGCCTATAAGTCTATCTACTGAGTCATCATCAGCCATTGCCTGCCTTTCCTTGGTCCTAGCTTGAGCGGAGAGGAGGCTTGGGTACTGATCATATAATATGTGGTCAGTCTCTGGGGCATTGTCCTGCTTGCTAGGGCAATGTCATTATCCCTTGCCTCTGCCATTCATGAGCGGCCTTTAAACCTTTAAACACCAGTCTATGTAGTTTTTGGATTGCACTATTTTGCGGTTTTTATTCACTTGTGGTGTTCGTTGTATAAGAACATTCGTCCTATTTTCTCCCATGCCTCCAAGAATTTGTTGCTGCTTATACAGAAAATACAGAATTGTTACCTATGTGTCTTCGTATGGCTTTGCTATTAAACTTTCTGCTTAAACCCCCGTTTTTATCCGGACCTGAGACTGCCAAGATCATTTAACATTTCAACATCTTCCTCTATAACATATTCATTAATCTATTTATATCCTTTTATTGATCAGTACGAATATTAAACCCTAATTATTTGTTGTTGTATTCAGTAGCTCCTGCAATGGATTCCGTGGAATTCTTCCTCTTAATGAATGATTCAGTTCTCGAATTCGTTTCCGAGAAAAGATAATAGAAGGGAGTAAGTATTTACCAAGTGAATTGTGGAAGGTTTAGTCTGAATGTGCATACTTGTATACGATACATGTCGGTAGTTGTTATATGCAGGGGCAAATAATATGCGAACCAAACATTCCAACACATATACAGTTTTATATATACGTATATATATATATATATATATATATATATATATATATATATATATATATATGCATGTGGGTGTGTATATATACATATATATATGATATGCATA
>NC_090763.1:2708096-2713096 GCF_036898095.1 Palaemon carinicauda
ACCGTGTGGTGTTATATTATGCATTAGAAAGGTGTTTATTGCTTTGTGTGTGTTTGTAATTTCATGAAGTTTGTTAAAGGTATTTATAATTATGTTGGTAATGTATGGGATGTCTGTTAGTGGTACTTTTTATTATTATTATTATTATTATTATTATTATTATTATTATTATTAGCGAAGCTACATCCCTAGTTGGAAAAGCAAGATGTCGTAAGCTCAAGGGCTCCCACAGGGAAAAACAGCCCAGTGAGGAAAGGCAATAAGGAAATAAATAAGCGATATGAGACATAATGAACAATTAAAATTGAGTATTTTAAAAACAGTAACAGCATCAAAACAGATATGTCATATATCAACTTTAAAAAGAGTCATGTCAGCCTGGTCAACATAAAAACATTTGCTCCAACTTTGAACTTTTGAAGTTCTACTGATTCAACTACCCGATTAGGAAGATCATTCGACAACTTGGTAACAGCTGGAATAAAACTTCTAGAGTACTGTGTAGTATTGAGCCTCATGATAGAGAAGGCCTGACTATCAGAATTAACTGCATGCCTAGTATTACGAACAGAATGGAACTATCCGGGAAGATCTGTATGTAAAGGATGTAAAGGATGATCAGGCTTATGGAAAACGTTATGCAACATGCATAACGAACTAAGTGAACGACGGTGCCAGAGATTAAAATTTACTTCGAGAATAACTGTAACTTTGCATATTTTTTTTTATTCTTTATTTGCTCTTCTTATTCGACACTTGTTTCTCTCTTTAAATGTTATTTCTTTCGCGATTTTAGGGCTAATCGGTACTACTTTCGTTGGTGTTAAAATACGGAAGTATTTCTTCTTCTTCTTCTTCTACTTCTTCTTCTTCTTCTTATTATTATTATTATTATTATTATTATTATTATTATTATTACTATTATTATTATTATTAGCTAAGCTACAACCCTAATTGGAAACGCAGGATACTATAAGCCTTAGGACTTCAACAGGGAAAGTAGCCGAGTGAGGAAAGGAAATAAGGAAACATAGCATAGCTTGCTAGAGCCCTGGGTGTACTCTCAAGTAAGAGAACTCTAACCCAAGACAGTGGAAGACCATAGTGCAGAGGCTATGGAACTACCCTTAACTAGAGAACAATGGTTTAAGTTTGGAGTGTTCTCATAGAAGAGCTGTTTATCATAGCTTAAGAGTCTCTTCTACCCTTACCAAGTGGAAAGTAGCCACCGAACAATTACAGTACAGCAGTTAACACATTGAGTGGAGAAGAATTTTTAGGTTATCCTAGTGTTGTCAAATGTATGAGGAAAGAGGAGGATGTGTAAAGAAGGCTAGACTATTCGGTGTATGTGTAGGCAAAGGGTAAGTAAGCTATGAGTGAAGAGGAATCCATTGTAGTATAATCTGGCTAGTTAAAGGGCCTAATAAATCTAGCTGTAGTATCTCAACGAGTGTCTGGTGCCTTGTCCATCCTAACAGCTTTAACGGTTTCGCTATTTCTCTCCAGAGGGAAAGGCGTCCAGTGTTTGTTGTTGGATTCGAAAGAGGAAATTGTTGTCCCAGACAATATGAAAAGACAGATTTACAACAATAGACCAGTTGTGTATATTTTATTTATTTATTTATAAAATTTGTTTTATTATGATCCGTGAAAAGGGAAGTTATACTAGATATGTTAAAGTAGCTGTTGTTTTTTGTTAATTACAAGGGGATTTTAGATGTGGTTGTGTTGTAAGTTGAAAAAAAAACTAATCGGTAGTAGTAGTAGTAGTAGTAGTAGTAGTAGTAGTAGTAGTAGTAGTAGTAGTAGTACCTATCAATGAGTTACTCTTATAATATTTAATCCACACAGTTGCCTTCTACCACACCCTGTCCCCTAGGAGCAATAGTAATGGTAGTATGTTGGACAAGGCACCATTCACCCGTTGAGATACTGCCGCCAGAGAGTCATTGGGTCTTTTGACTTGCCAGACAGCACTACATTGGATCATTTTCTCTGGTCACGGCTCATTTTCCCTTTGCCTACACATACACCGAATAGTCTGGCCTATTCTTTACATATTCTCCTCTGTCCGCATACACCTTACAATACTGAAATGGCCAAAGAGTTCTTCATCACTGAAGGGGTTAATTACTAAAATGTAATATTTCAGTGGGTACTTTCCTCTTGGTAAGGGTAGAAGAGACTGTTTAGCTATGGTAAGCAGCTCTTCTAGGAGAAGGACACTCCAAAATCAAACCATTGTTCTCTTATCTTGGGTAGTTCCCTAGTCGCTGTACCATGGTCTTCCACTGTCTTGGGTTAGAGTCTTCTTGCTTGAGGGTACACTCGGAAACTCTATTCTATCTTGTATCTCTTCCTCTTGTTTTGTTGAAGTTTTTATAGTTTATATAAGAAATATTTATTTAAATGTTGTTACTGTTCTTAAAGTATTTTATTTTTCCTTGTTTCCTTTCCTCACTGACCTATTTTCGTTGTTGGAGACCCCTGGTCTTATAGCCTCCTGCTTTTCCAACTAGGGTTGTATCTTAGCAAGTGATAATAATAATTACCAAACAGTTCTTCGCTCAAGAGATTAACTACTGCACTATAATTGTTGAGTGGCCCTTTCCTCTTGGTAAGGGTAGAAGAGACTCTTTAGCTATGGTAAGCAGCTCTTCTTGGAGAAGGACACTGCAAAATCAAACTATTGTTCTCTAGTCTTAGGATGTGTCATACCCTCTGTACCATGGTCCTCCACTGTATTGCGGTAGAGTTCTCTTGCTTGAAGGTACATTTAGGAACACTATTCTATCTCGTTTCTCTTCCTCTTGTGTTGTAAAGTTTTGATAGATTATTTAAGAAAGCTTTGTATTAATGTTGTTACCGTTCTTGAAATATTTTACTTTTCCTTTTTTTATTCCCTCACTTGGCTATTTTCTCTGTTGGAGCCCCTGGGCTTATAGCATCCTGCTTTTCCAACTAGGTTGTAGCTTAGCAAGTAATAATAATAATAATAATAATAATGATAATAATAATAATAATAATAATAATAATAATAGTGATGATAAAAGCAGCAGCACAAAAAGTCGTAGTGGTCGTAGGCGAATTATAGTAATGACGTCACCCCTTCACCCCTAAATCTCCCTCCTTTAAATAACCCCAACCCCCCTTCACCCCTAGATACCCCTCCTTTAAATAGCCTCAACCCCCCTTCACCCCTAGATACCCCTCCTTTAAATAGCCCCAACCCCCTTCACCCCTAGATACACCTCCTTTAAATAACCCCCAACCCCCTTCACGCAGATGAAACGCAATCCCGTCCCAGCAAGAACTGTCAAAGAAGGAAATCTCGGAGGATAATTCCCTATGATCTTTACTATATTGATCCATCGATCATTCGATTGATTGACACTCTGGTCCGGCAAAAATGGAATGTGAAGAACGCTTGAGGGACACAGGAGAAAAGGAAGGCGCAGCTTGATGTGTGTGTTTGTGTGTATGTATATATACACACCATTTCTGAGTGGAGATGCCTGAACGTGGTGAAAGGTTGGTTTGCTATGAGCGATCAGATTAAGTTTCCCACCATCACCAATCTGCAGTGGCTACCGTGGTAATAAAAACTGGCCAAACCCCAGTCATGATTAAGGACAGGTCTGAGGCCTTTGTCCTGCAGTGGTCTAGAAACAGCTTAATTTGTTGTTGCTGTTGATATATATATATATATATATATATATATATATATATATATATATACATGCATATATGTATATATATATATATATATATATATATATATATATATATACACAGAGAGAGAGAGAGAGAGAGAGAGAGAGAGAGAGAGAGAGAGAGAGAATATGTTTGCTTCTACGCGCTTCGATAATGATATATGCACGATACGCACTTAGATATATTTGAGTATGTTAAGCTTCATAATCCTGCTCCATTGCTTACATAATTCGCCGTATTCAGCTTTAATCAAAGCCACGTTCATTCCTTCCCTTCGCTGAAGAATGAGAGAGAAGGGTGGAAAGATGATGATGTTATGAATTGACATTTAAGACGATTCCCAAACCATTTCTAATAAAAATAATTTCAAGGCTGACAAGCGTTCATCTGCAGACCCCCAGAGTAACGGCTTATGATTGGTCGATGACTTTGGTCTCCCAGAGAAACGGTGTTTGATTGGTCGATGACTTTTGTCTACCAGAGAGACGGCTTTTGATTGGTCGACGACTTTGGAAGTACATAAGGGTGCGTTAGGTGTATTTATGTGATGTTTCGAATGGGTACACTTTTACTGATTATTGCGGTGGAACTCTTACTTAGAGTAGTATTATGGACAGCGGAGAAGGGAGAGAAACCTGTGAGCGAGAGAGTAGTGAGAGATTTGGTACTCTCTCTCTCTCTCTCTCTCTCTCTCTCTCTCTCTCTCTCTCTCTCTCTCTCTCTCTCTCTCTCTCTCTCTCAATGGATGGATATATATATATATATATATATATATATATATACATATATATGTATATATATGTATATATATATATATATATATATATATATATATATATATATATATATTATTTGTGGTATTGTTGTAAAACATTTATTTGTCTGTAAAAACATTTGCATATCTCTCGATATTTACCGAGATATAAATGGTGTACATGCCGTACATGCACAGTTGGACACATGAGTTCCTGTTATACCTCTCTCTGAGGAAATGCAACCTGTCACACCCTTACTGCATGGCGAGGTCCTGTGTTTAACCCCGCTCACAACCTCTGTCATCTCTCCTTACTCCCGCTAGAGAGTTAATTGGTCCTTTGACTGGCCAGACAGTACTATATTGGGTCCTTCTCTCTGGTTACGGCTCATTTCGTCATTGCTACACATTCACCGAATAGTCTGGCCTATTCTTTACGCATTCTCCTCTGTCCTCATACGAGTGACGACCAAACAATTCTCCTTCGCTCAGGGGGTTAACTACTGCAATGTAATTGTTCAGTGACTCC
>NC_090763.1:2718096-2730596 GCF_036898095.1 Palaemon carinicauda
ATGTGTGTAATGTAATTCCACCTATAATTCAATAAACACATGGGAGGAATCACAATAGATAGTAGAATATTTGAATAGAGAAAGGAGAAATGTAGGACTAAAAATGAATATGAGTAAAATGAGATATGTTCAATGAAAATGCGGAGACTACACATAAGGTTTATTAACAAACCTCTAAGAAATTGTTAATGAATATACGTACTTAGGACAGACAGTAAGTGTTTCCCCGGGACACGAGACCGAAATTATAAGAAGGATGAGCATGGAATGGAGAGTATTTGGTAAACAAAATGAGATTATGAAAAGTAAATTGTCACTTTCTCTAAAAAGAAAAGTATTTAATGATATTGTCCTACCAGTTTTAGCTTATGCATCAGAAACTTAGAGCCTTACTAAAGCCTCAGAACATAAGCTAGTTATAACTCAAAGAGCTATGGAAAGAATGATGATGGGAACAACATTAAGACAGAAAAGAGCAACATGGATACGACAGCAAACTAAAGCAGAAGTATTGAACCATAGAATTGTTTGTCTATGACCGAAGCGTAATCTAGACATAAGGTCTGCTATATATCGATTAAGTTCATAGTAATTTATTTATACATCGATCTACCGATGCAATGGCATACTTTGGATGTCCAGAATAATAATGACCTATTGACTAAAGTGCTCATATATGTAGTATACGCTTTCACGTATAAATATTTTAGATGTGCGTATGCCTACATGCACAGAAAATTATTTCGTAATATTCAGTCTAATAATAAGAAGTCCGCTCGTAGAGAGAGAGAGAGAGAGAGAGAGAGAGAGAGAGAGAGAGAGAGAGAGAGAGAGAGAGAGAGTGAGAGAGAGATAGAGAGAGAGAATCATTCATTATTAGCAACAAGACGAGGTCCGGTCCACTAGACCCTTTGCCCCTGTACGAACAGTTTGCAATTTGCAAGTCAATCCGTTATCCACTAATCACAGGTGTGTCATCTCTAGCAGGAAAAAAAAATCCTATTTGAAGTTCAGCCTTGGGTAAAGCTAAAATTAGAGATTGTGGTCATGCGTATGTACGCAAGATTTAATCCGAAAAGTAGTCCTGCGTGTCTGCGAAACTTGAAAAGCAGTTGCGTATGTTTTCCTAATTTTTATAATGGTAATTTTTTGTGTGTTTATAATCATGCAATTAAATGTGTGTAGAATTCTTGTAATAGCATAAGTATTTATATAAGCTCATAATTAGTTTGTGAAGTTTGTGTTTTGGTTATAATCCGAAAATGGTGTTTGTTTATACTGTATAATCATATAAGGCACGGTGGTTTAGAAATGTCTAAATCATGTTTGTGATTGTTAAAGCAGTAGTTAGTTTTATATGTGTATATTTAAGTAAGTTGTTATAGAATTGACATTTTATTTACGTATGTATATACACACACACACACACACATATATATATATATATATATATATATATATATATATATATATATTATATTATATATATATAGATAGATAGATATACTGTATATATATATACTGTATATATATACATATCTATATTTGTGTGTATATATTCATATATACACACACTTACATATATATATATATATATATATATATATATATATATATATACATATATATATGTATATATATATGTACATATATACTCATATATAAATATATATATATATATATATATATATATATATATATATATATATATATATATATATATATATATATCCCCACTACTGTGCCATTACTGGATACACGAACTCCCCCACATACGTGTAATCAAAGCTGTGGATTTTTCTTTAATTGTCCTCTTTGCTGTCGTGTTTGTACTGCCATTAAGGAGACGGAGTTTCTTTGTATGAACCTCAAATGCTGCAGTGAAACAAAATGATCGAAGAATTGAGGTCACAGAACTGGAATTCTATTTTAATGCACTTGATATATATATATATATATATATATATACATACATATGTATGTGTAGTGTGTGTGTATGTATATATATATATATATATATATATATATATATATATATATATATATATATATATATATATATATATATATATATGTATATATATATATATACATATATATATATAAATATATATCATCCAATATGGCTGATTATTCTAGTTTTAATGATAATAGATAATTGTCATCATTAGCCGTAATTAGTACACTGTAGGACCAAGCATCGGACATGTACTTCCACTCCTTTCTGTTATTTGGTATGTCTTTTAGGAATATATACTACCGCTAGAGAGTTATTGGGTCTTTTGAATGGCCAGACAGTATTACATTGGATCCCTCTCTCTAGTTACGGTTCACTTTCCCTTTGCCTACACACACACCGAATAGTCTGGCCTATTCTTTACAGATTCTCCTCTGTTCTCATACACCTGACAACACTGAGATTACCAAACAATTCTTCTTCATTCAAGGGGTTAACTACTGCACTGTAATAGTCCAGTGGCTACTTTCCTCTTGGTAAGGGTAGAAGACTCTTTAGCTATAGTAAGCAGCTCTTCTTGGAGAAGGACACTCCAAAATCAAACCATTGTTCTCTAGTCTTGGTTAGTGCCATAGCCTCTGTGCCATGGCCTTCCACTGTCTTGGGTTAGAGTTCTCTTGCTTGAGGGTACACTCGAGCACATTATTCTATCTATCTCATTTCTCTTCCCCTTGTTTTGTCAAAGTTTTCATAGTCTATATAGGAAATATTTAAATGTTACTGTTCTTAAAGTATTTTATTTTTCCTTGTTTCCTTTCCTCACAGCTATTTTCCCTGTTGGGGCCGCTAGGCTTATAGCATCTTATTTTTCCAACTAGGGTTGTTGCTTCGCAAGTAATGATAATAATAATAATAATAATAATAATAATAATATATATATATGTATATATGTATATATATATATATATATTATATATATATATATATATACACACACACACACACACACACACACACATCCACATATGTTAGTTTGCTTTAAGCGATCAGACGAAAATCTCCCTCCATCACCAATCCGCACTGGCCACCGTAGTGGTTAAAACTGGCCAAATTCCAGATATGGATTGAAATTACTGAGGCCTTTGTCTTGTAGTAAACTAGAAAGGGCTGTAGGCCATTTGTTGTTATTGACGTTATTGTGTATGTGAGTATGTATGTGTGCATATATATATGTATATATATGTGTGTGTGCGTGTGTTCGTATGTCTGTCACATATGCAGATATTTATAAGTGTGTATGTATGCGTTTATCAAAGTAGCGGTTCCCGAAGAACCCAAATATTGCAAAACTTTGAACAATCGGTAGGAATCTAGATTATATTAATATAGACATAAAGCTTAATGTAGTCAATTCCGGTGTGTGTGGGAAACGTTTGTCACCGAATTAAGCCAAAAGAATATTTGTCAGCACTTTTTTTTTTTTTTTGTAAAAAGAAAAAAAAAAACAGCTTTGTTTAACTTTGTTTGTTGACTACTGAACAAAAAAAAAATGAAAATCTTAATTTTTTTTTAAATTTAGAGCAATGCGGATTGTATTATCTAATATGCTCCACCTGTAAAGTTATAGTATCGTCAGTGCACCTTATATTGTGTACTGTAGGCATTACCTAATGCAATTTGCAGCATTACCTCGGCCCTGGTGAATGGCCTTCCATGACCCAGCGCATGACCTTATGATGCAAATTCAATGGATACAATTCAATGCCAATATTTTCAATGTTTAATATTTCTCATTGTTGCTTACACCGGTCTCATTAAGCGTGTTGCAACTGTGGTTACGTTTGGTGTTCTGATTCTCCAAGGTATGGAGTTGTATACCAGCGTGTGACACTTGCAATAAACTGAGGAAATTGGTTCAATTGGCCCTTGCAATACACTGAGGAAATTGGTTCAATTGGCCCTTGCAATACACTGAGGAAATTGGTTAAATTAGCACGTGCGCTAAACAGAAAATTGTTTGAATTGGCATTTGAAATAAACTGAGGAAATTATTTGAATAGGCCCTTGCAATACACTGAGGAAATTGGTTGATTTGGCACCTGCAATACACTAAGGTTATTGGTTAAATTGGCACGTGGATTAAACCAACAAAATTGGTTGATTTGGCACCTGCAATACACTAAGGTTATTGGTTAAATTGGCACGTGGATTAAACTAAAAAAATTGGTTGATTTGGCACCTGTGATACACAGAGGAAATTGGTTATATTGGCACCTGCATTAAATTGCGGAAATAGGTTGAATTTGCACCTGCAATAAACTGAGAAAAATTATTGAATTAACAATTGCAATGCACTGAGGAAGTAGGTTGTTTTGGCACCTGCAATAAACAAGAAATTGTTTGAATTGTCACTTGCAATAAACTTAGGAATTTGCTTGAATTGACGCCTGCAACAAACAGAGGAAATTGTTTGAATTGGCACTTGCATACACTAAGGAAATAGGTTGATTTGGCACCTGCAATAGACTAAGGAAATTGGTTGAATTGGCACTTACAGTAAAGCGAGGAAATTGTTTGAATTAACACTTTCAATAATATGAGAAGATTGTTTGAATTGACACTTGCAATAAATTGAAAATTTTGGTTGAATTGGCACTTGCAATAAACTGAGGAGATTGTTTGAATTAACACTTGCAATAAACTGAGGAGATTGTTTAACACTTGCAATAAACTGAGGATATTGTGTGAATTAACACATGCAATAAACTGAGGAGATTATTTGAATTGGCACTTGCAATGCACATAGGAAATTGGTTAAATTGGCACTTTCAATACACAGGAATTGGTTGAATTTGCACTTGCAATAATCTGAGGAAATTGGTAAACAGCGCTTCAATGACTGTTTATTAGAATTCTATTCTTAGAATAAATCAGAAAATTGTACCTCGAAGGCAAAAGAATAGATTTGGCTGAAAGAGCAACACAAATATTACAGTATCCTGAAATAAAACTCACAAATCAAACTATTTCCTCAAAGTCAACGCCAAAAACTATATATTATCATACGCAATACACAAGAAAGACAATTTTCAGGAAAATAAAAGCACTTTATTATTATTATTATTATTATTATTATTATTGTTGTTGTTGTTGTTGTTGTTAAAGTTGTTGTTGTTGTTGCTGCTGCTGTTTTTGTTGTCGTTGTCATGAAAGGAAAGGAAACAAGGAAATACACAAACTACAAGAGAAGTAATAAGCAATTGAAATAAGATATTTGAAGAACAGTAACAGTACCAATATTAAAATATATCTTTCATATATGAATTAAAAGAACTTAAAAAAAAAATCATAGGAAGAGATATAAGATAGAATAGTGTGCCTGGGTGTACCCTCAAGCAATGAACGATACAATATACAATACACTGAGAATAAACACAGAGACAATACAATACTTACTAACCACACACACGCACACAAGGGAGAAGAGTTAACGACTGTATCCTGAGCCTAGCTCCTATAAAACAGATGGAGGTCTTCTAGTCCATTTAGACCCCACCGTGCAGCCCAGCGTCTACCATTCTTTCATTGAGACAATAAAAGAAAAAAACCAGACATCTAGTTTCTTACTTGTCGAGGTATTTCTTTTTTATTTTTCAAATTTTTTTTTTTTTTTTTTTTTTTTTGTGTGTGACTGAACTTTCTTGTGTCCTTGAAATTTGTATTTCCAGATTCGATATATTTTCCAAATTATAAGATTTAACTTTTTAAGATTAATTTACGTGTTTAATGCGAGGTATCTTTATTTTTTTTGTGATGTAACTGAACTTTCTTTGGTTCTGGAAATTTTTATTTCCAGATTCGTTATATTTTCCAGATTATACGTTTTTACTTTTTAAGATTTATTTTTCGTGTTTAATAAAAAAAATAACGTAAGGGTCAACTGCTTAGGCTATGCTGATGACATGGATATCATAGGGGTCAACCTCAGGGTGGTGGAGAACCTAACAACACAGTTCAAAATAATGGCTTGCCAGGTGGGACTAGAGATAAATGAAGGAAAAACTAAAATCATGGAAGTAGCAAGAACACCGCAATTACAAGGAAATGTAGATCTTGCAGGCATCAGAATTTAGACAGTAGAGGCCTTTAAATATCTGGGTACTATTATGTCGCAGAACGCTGGAATGGATAAAGAAGTTACAGCAAGGATTGGAGCAGCCAACAGATGTTATTTCAGCCTTACAGACCTTTTTAAACGACGATCAATATCCTGTAAAACAAAATTGAGAATATATAACACAGTTATCAGACCAGTTTTGATATATGGATGCGAGACATGGTCTCTAACAAAAACATTAGAGAAAAAAATTGAAATATTTGAGAATGGGATTCTGAGAAGAATAGAGGGGCCCATCTATTAACAAGAAATAAATGGATGGAGAAGACGACATAATAGAGAGATAGGAAATAGTGCAAACCAACCAAATATATGTAATGTAATTAGATCAAGAAGACTCCAATGGGCAGGACATATGGCTCGTATGGATGAGGATAGAGCTCCAAAAAGGATATTCTTGGCTGAAGTTGCTGGAAGAAGACCTGTAGGACGGCCAAGAAAAGATTGGAAAAGATGCTTGGAGGAGGATGTAAGAATCTCTGGGGGAAACCCAAATGAATGGTTCCATCAGGCACAGATTAGAGAAGAGTGGAGAATCCTATCACTAGCGGTCATGTGTCAAAATGTGGCCTAAATACCACCGGAGTAGTAGAGTAGTAGTAGTAGTTTAATAAAAAAAAAAAAGAACATTGAATTTTCCAGTATATTTTAGATCGAATGTTTAACCAGTTGCTTGTAATTTAGAGGCAATATTGTGTAAAATTTTGAGGATCTAATTGCAGACATTACTAATGCTTTAAGTGATTTTGAGACATGTGGCATCCATGTTAAACTACATTCCAGTGTTGTCTAGCAAGCTTAACTTGACTTTCCTATATGTATTTATAAGTAGCGATGAATTTACATTTATTTGTCGCCTTTATAAAACGTATTTTATTTTTTTTCGATAAATTTGAATTTTTTAAGATTAATTTATTGTATATTTACAAGAAATGCCAAGCATTCCCGAATTTTTTTTATCGTAGATTTACAAGAAATACCAAGACTTTCTCAAGTCTAGCTAGATGTCATTCCAATATTACTATACCGAATCGAGATTTACTTTCATCAGTCTTGATTGATATCCCTCTGTCAGCATTTTTAATTATTATCACTAAAGAACGTATGAGGTGTTATTTGCCATATATGCTACGTGACATCAAGTACTTCCAATAATGCATCACGTCATTATATTAAGAAGAAAAGAAATGCGTTGTCTCTTTCTTACTGTGGTTTTTTCAGTAAGAGCGAAGAATGATCCGGACTTTTTCCCTTAGTTACCTTATCAACAGACGCGAGAAACTTTTTTTCTTATAGTCCCACAGTTGGCCAGATCCTATACAGTTTAGAAGGAAAGAGATGCTATAATTTTTTTTTTATAAATAATGTTCCCATAGATATTTAAAGCATTACTTCAACTATTAAATCAAAGAAATCTCTCAGTAACGTAAGATCCATTTCTTTTCAACGAGCGTTGGAATCTATTTGTAGGTTGTATTGTTAGAGAATTCTTAGTTGCAATTAAAAGATATTTAAAAGAAAGCTGTTCCTTATGATTGACAAGATTTTTTATTTTCAAGGCTTATGAATTATGTGTTTTTCTTTTTGCGGTTCGTCATATTGTGCAAGATTCAGCAAAACAATGGATGATTTTTTTATAGTAAGAAGACAAGGTTTATGTATTATTAACAAGCTAGAGGAATTAAGAAATTAGTCAATGGCTGTCTCCCATCTCAGATCAACGATAGGCCAAACTGCTTCTTGCATGCCACGGTGTTTAAAGGTCGCTCATGAATGGCAGAGGCAAGAGAGAGGACAATGTCTTAGAAACTATCCAAATATACATCTGATCAACGCTCATGCTCCCTCTGCCACACCAGGTCCAGGGAGGGCCAGGCAATGACTGTTAATAGTTAAGCAGGTAGAGTATAGGCTCTCCCAAGCCACTCGTCCCTAGCTCTCAATGACAGTGAGGTTCCATGCATTAATAGAAACTATCGAGCTTGAGCGGGTCTCGAACTCGTATCCAACAAATTGCGAGGCAGAAATATTTTAGCGATACAAGTTAGAAATGGCAGTTATTTGGGAAATGCTTTCAACATTTGGTTCTTAGTATTCTATGAGATGGATCCCTTATATATTTGTTATTAGGTTATAATCATGAAACAAATGAATAGCATTTCTAAAGTCATATTCATCGAAAGCTTGGTTTTTTTTAGAGATAAGGTATCGACATGCTCTGTCCGGCGATAGAAATGTGCTGCTGATTCAAACAATCAGTATGATTTAACTCTCTCTCTCTCTCTCTCTCTCTCTCTCTCTCTCTCTCTCTATCAGTGTAATTTATCTCGCATAAAATTTAGTCTCTCTCTCTCTCTCTCTCTCTCTCTCTCTCTCTCTCTCTCAATCAGTATAATTTATCGCATAAAATCGGTCTCTCTCTCTCTCTCTCTCTCTCTCTCTCTCTCTCTCTCTCTCTCTATCAGTATAATTTATCTCGCATAAAATCAGTCTCTCTCTCTCTCTCTCTCTCTCTCTCTCTCTCTCTCTCTCTCAAGAGCTGTTTTGTAGTTACCGTGCAATAATGTTTAATTTCACGCTTCCTTATAATGCCCCTACGCAATATGCAAAATTTGCCTACGCCAGGATACTCTTCATCATTATGATGTCTCTGTATTAAATTAATATTCTTCAAAATAATTCCCTTCATGAATTAATATAATTATGAGAAAATGAAGAGAATATTCAATATATATATATATATATATACACACATATATATATATATATATATATACGTATGTATATATATGTATGTATGTGTATATATATATCTATCTATATATATATATATATATATATATAATGTTCCTGCAACTCAAAATACAAAGGCATATACAAAAACGAGTAATTTTATTATTTCACATCGAAACCAAAACGCAAAAGAACTAAGATAACAAAGATACACTGTTTAAAAATAAACTCTTAATTTTAATAGGAAATTATAAGTAAAAATATACTTTTCTCAGCCGTATTTCAATAAAATACACGCGACCGTTATTTTACCTTACTTTGTTATCTTTTAGGGGAAGATGACCGTAATATCACTCTGTTACGTCAATATGTACGTTTTTAAAACGGTAAAAATCCTGGAATAAATGTTGCCGGACATTTACTGTTTTTTTTTTTAATACAAATTTTTAACAGTGTACTTCATATTCACATCCGTAACATGTAGACTAAAACATTCTCTTCTTCGGCAGGCACCACTTTCCTCTGACCCCGACCCCTGAGAATCGAGGTCACCCTTCCCTTATCTTGGCCCAGTGGACACCCGTGAGATCTGGCATCGTCATGGTGGATGACCACTACAACATCCTCTACAAGAAAACGGTCACCGAACAGAGCGTGCATCGGATCACCAATACTGGCATCCCTGGCGTCATATATAATGGTGTCCCTGACTGGGTCTATGAAGGTCAGTATTCTGTGTTTACTCGTCCTGTTGTAGCTATGCATTTAAGGTGTATATATATATATATATATATATATATATCTTTGGACACCCTCCCTCTTAATGCAAATTACGTTAAAGGCGATTGCCTTAGAGGCGGCAATGTAGGGAACACATTAGCACCACTAAGGCAATCGCTTTTAATATATATATATATATATATATATATAGATAGATAGATAGATAGATAGATAGATATATAGATAGATATATATATATATATATGTATATATATAGATATATATATGTGTGTATATATATATATATATATATATATATATATATATATATATATATATATGGGAGTGCGTGCGAGTGTGTATGTGGGTTGAGGGGTGGTTGTATGTGAATATAGCATTTCATTTGATTTTAATATAAATTTATTTTTTGTATCGGTCAAATGTATTCGGTGTTATGTAATTTGTATAAAAAACACTCACAACCTTAAATAGAATCGAAAATAAAACTAAATATTTACTATATTTGCACAACAAATTCATCCATTTCTAGTCTACTGGAGAACAAAGACCTGAGGCATGTCTTTATCCATGTCTGGGGTTTGGTCAGTTTTCATCACCCTGCTGGCCACTGCGGATTGGTGAAGGCGAGAGATTTTCGTCTGATCGCTCACATGAAACCAATATAGTGTGGGTGGTGGCCCTGACTAGAACTGAGAGGCTTTTGTATGATCGCTCACAGGAAACCAACCTAGTTTGGGTGGCCCTGACTAGTACAGCTTTGCTGATGATGCCGATTCCAAACCCTTTCATCATGTTAAGGTATCCCCACACCCTACGGGCAATAACCTTATGGATTTCATAAATTTTTTTGGGATGTATGTAACCCACCACAAGCGACTTTTCTTTCCATGTGGAAAGAGGCACAACGGATTTCTAAAGAAATGCGTGGTAATGTCTCTGTCTGGTGATCGCTAGACGGGGGGGGGGGGGGGGGGTGTTCGAGTCTAGTTACTTCCTTTAGTGTCTGCAACCTTTCCATCCTTGTGAGCTAAGGATGGGGGATGTGGGGGAGCCTATCTGCTGAGTAAACAACAGCAATTGCCTGTCCCTCCCTGGTCCTACCTTGGGTGGAGAGGGTCCTTAGGCGCTGATCATATGATATATATGGTCAGCCTGTAGTGTAGGGCATTGTCCTGCTTGCTAGGGCAATGTCACTGTCCCTTGCTTCTGCTATTCATGAGCGGCCATTAAACGTTAAACCTACGCTGGGATTGCTTTCAAATATCTCTTGGCTACTTCAAGGTCCGTTATGTTGAGGCTAAAAAAGTTAGTTCTCTCTACATCACAACAGAAGCTAAAAAGGAAACTTAAGAATTAACAGGACCTGGTAAGGGTTCCAAAATTTGAAGCTTATTCTCCAAAGGGGAATTGGATGTTTACGTTGAGGAAGCCAGACAGTAGAAAGATATTTTATAGTCCCCGAGAAAAAGATTAATATGTTAATTCTGTTGGCTCCATAACGACTTGTAGGAGAAGATCGCCGACTAATGTGTTTATTTATGTAATCTATTTCGTGATTAGTATTTTTTGGGGTTTTATTTTATTATCTGTATTTATATATCGTATATATTTTTATGTTTGTTTGTAAATATATATCAGCATTTGTTACACTTGTAATTGTATGAATTGTCTAATTTAGGGAGTTTTGTGTGCAACGAGTTTAACCACAATCAGATATATACATTATATATATATATATATATATATATATATACATATATATATGGATATATATATATATATATATATATATATATGTATATTAATGTTGTTATTATTATTATTATTGTTATTATTATTATTATTATTATTATTATTATTATTATTATTATTATTATTATTATTATTGTTATTATTATTAACTACAACCCTGCTTGTGATGCAGAATGCTACAAGCACATGGTCTCCTGCAAGGAAAGTAACGCAGCGAGGAATACAAATAAAAGAATGGCAAAAACAAATAAGTCATTAATGAAAAATATCAGATATTTCAAGATCAGTAAGAACGTTAAAATAGAACAGTCATATATAAGCTATAAGACGATTTATTTCAACCTACTTAACAGAAAAGAATATACAAAGAATTTGAAATTCTGAAGTTCCACTGACTCAGCTGCCTGATTTGGTAGATCCTTCCACAATCTGGTCATAGTTGGAATAAAACTCTTTCAAGAGAATAAGCAGTACCTTATGTATAATTGTGACAAATTCATATAAAAAAGACCACTCAAAATTCCATTTTAGTTTGCTTGAGATTATATATATACACACACACACACACATATATATATATATATATATATATATGTGTGTGTGTGTGTGTGTGTGTGTGTATGTGTATGTATGTATGTATGTATGTGTGCGTGTGTGTTTGTCTTCAAAGATTATGACACATCAGGGACAAGTTGTATATATACATGCTTATATGTGTTTGTTTGTGTAGGTTTGTACTCTAATGATAATATTAATCTTCAAACTGCAATTATCACTATAGCCTGCGTTATGACATCCAAAATACCAGCGGACTCGTTCTGAAATGGAATCCATTTTTCTCCTTATAAAACTATTCCACATCCGAATAAAAAAAAAAAAAAAAAAAAAAAAACAGCGAACAGTTTAACTGTTTAAAATCCGTCGCCATGACAACCACAGTCATCAGACTTAAATTGTCGCCGGGCGATCGGCATTAACTCGAGACCGCCAGAAATGTCGACTCGGTGATGTTATGAAATATTCAAGGTTTCGGATCGAATGGACGATCAATCGCTCACGACTACGGGTTTGTAGTTCACTAATGCCAGAATACTCTCTCTCTCTCTCTCTCTCTCTCTCTCTCTCTCTCTCTCTCTCTCA